>NC_091432.1:208322869-208622869 GCF_964237555.1 Oryctolagus cuniculus | reverse complement strand
AGGAGAGATCAACTGCTAACAGGTCAAATAAAATGAGGACAGAGAAATGAATTCGACAAGAGCACTCTGGAGGGTGTGGTGACTAAAGAATGTTGATGAGCTAATGTGAGGAGAGAAAATGCAGGCAGGAAGTATGGACTATTCTTTTGAGTCATTTTGTAAAGGGAAAAATGAGATGGTAAGTTTTAATTTTTCCAAAGATGGTAAAAATAGTATCATATTTGCTGAGAAGGATCCAGCTGAGGGGAAAACTGGCTTCAGGAGAAAGAACTGCTGGAGGCATATCCATCAGCAAGTGACTGTACAAGGGAGGGGTCTTCTTTTGATTGGAGGGTGGCGTATGACTGCAGAAAGTGGGTTCGGACTTGAGCAAAATTTGTTCTGATTGTTTCTCTCCTCATTGAAGAGGCAAGCTCGTCACCTGGGAATGAAGATGGGTGAGCAGGTTTTGGGAGTCATCTAAGAGAACAGAAGAATAAATGAACTAAAGAAAAATAATACTATGATATGAACCTGTATCTGTAAATTACTTCAAAGTAGATCTCTTGGAGGGCAAATATCTCTAATAGCAACTTTTTGGAAAAAGTAAAACTCCACTTGGATGTAAGTATTAAGAATAGGGTATATGATTTAAACCAAGTAATCCTATTTTAGTTCAAACCAGGAAATCCCTTAGGATAATTCTGAGTGTATCCCTCAAAAAGATTAAAATATTAGTCCTTTACTTTAATATAGTATGGATTAAAGACAATTGATACTTGTAACCTTAAAATAGTACAATATTCTAAAGTAAAATATTAAGCTATTTTCTTTAGTATTTTAGATTTAACAAAATTTTTATTCAATTTTAACTTTTAATTGGTAACCATGTATACATTAAGCAAACACATATGTTATATTTGCCAATTTCCCTTGGATGGCTAATTAGTAATTTACTATTTAGAGTTATGATATGTTTTAGAGATGTAAAACACAGCTACAAATACAGACTATTAGGAGAGCATAGAATACCAAACTAGTCTTAGAAGGTAAAGGCATATAGTCAATTGGAAATTAAAGATGTCTCAAGGAAAACCATAGAACATTTATGGCATTATTCAACAAACTCTCCTTCTGGGGTTACTACCATGTTATTTTCTGATGAAACTTAACACTTAACTAAAGTTGGTAAATTATTGCTATGACACTACCCTGTAACAACATAGTAAGAGTTCCAGAGAATATAAATATAAGATGCAAATTAATAAAATCAGAATGGATACGTAGACTTTATTAGGGCAAGCATTTCCATAGCTATAACAATGTCCTTAAAACAAATAAATATCCCAAGAACTTTGCTAAATAGTGATACTAAATGAAGCCAAAATCAGTAAAACTATAAATGAACACATTTCAGCACATAAACCAAGTATTCTTTATTTTTTTAATGGCATGACGTAATTACATTATTTTCCTGGTTACATTATATGAAAACCACAATGAATAGATAATAATTTACTTTTCCAAAGTAAAGAAATATACTTGATCTATTATTTTTATGAATTCCGTTTGATGCTGCAAAATAAACATTACTGGGAAAAATTTTTTAAATCTTAGAAAAAACAGATACAATGAAAATGTAGATATTATATATGATTACTATAAAAATATTGTCAGGCAGGGAAATAGAAAATCATTATTTGAATATTGTAAGAACACAATATAAAGCAAACGGTTATCAAAATACACAAGGAGAGACATTCTGAAACGAATAAGAAAACACAAGATCACAAAGTGGGTGACAGCCATTTCTAAGGTATAATAGGTACTGAAATGCCATTGGGGAAATGAGCAGAACTATTTCCTGAAGTGGTGGTGACAAAGGACAGAAGTGGCTTTCAAAAATGCAAGAACTACAGTGAGTTAACTTACCACTGTCTGCAAATACAAGTGAGGAACTCTTGGGAGAACTTAAGCACCATTAACAGACACATCATACACCAGTTAGTGAAGCTGTTGATATTTTGGAAGCAAACTATTTCAATGGTGAAAATGATGCAGGAATCAGAAGCATATTCTGCTGAGACACTAGATAGTTGACACTTTCCCGAACTGGAAAAACATTTCATAAAAAGGCACACAGAGTTAGTGACTAAATCAAATTTGTTCTAAAAAATAATTCATGCCTAGTGGAACAGCTTACCAGCCGCCACAACTCTGGGATCCTCATGAGACAGATGTCTCCCAGCAGCACGGCTATCCATAGTTTCATTCCACCAAAGAACATGAACTGCAGAAATAAACCAGAAGTTGATGCTAAGTAATACGGCATTCAGACATAAAAAACACAAGAAAATGACTCAGCAATGTTGTCTTATCTTGTAATCAGAATAGTGATGTCAAAAGAGTAAAGCCAAACATGTTAGTTTTACACAGGTTGAGTTTTCCTAATTCAAAGTGCTTCAGATTTCAGTTTTTCAGATTTTGGGATATTTGATACATCTTATAAGTTGAGCATTCCCAGTCTGGAGATCTGAAATGCAGCATTTTGGATTTTGGATTTCCCATTAGGGATGCTCAACCTGTATTAGTTCTTTAGAATAGGTTTCTAAAGATAGTTTTTAAATATATAAAATATCAGAAAAGTCAGACTTTGGAAGGGAATTTATAAATTAATCAACTTGGAAATAGAAGACTGAAGGGGGATACAAACTAATACAGCTAACAGTACAATTAAGGCTAGATCCAGATTTCATTACCTCTTATATTTATTTAAAAAAAGATTATAAAACTTTGTGGTAGAAAACTTAATGATAAAAAGAAATTAGTGTAATCTTAGATAAATAGAGGTCTAGATAAACTTCTATTAATATTGGGTATACTTCCTTAAATGGGTAAACCAAATTAGGGTCTTACTGTGCATTAAATTAGTAGATTTTTAAAAATCAACGAGGCTGGTACCGCGGCTCACTAGGCTAATCCTATACCTGCGGCGCCGGCTCCCCGGGGTTCTAGTCCTGGTTGGGGTGCCGGATTCTGTCACGGTTGTTCCTCTTCCAGTCCAGCTCTCTGCTGTGGCCCGGGAGTGCAGTGGAGGATGGCCCAAGTGCTTGGGCCCTGCACCCACATGGGAGACCAGGAGGAAGCACCTGGCTCCTGGTTTTGGATTGGCGTAGTGGCTATTTGGGGGTTGAACCAACAGAAGGAAGACCTTTCTCTCTGTCTCTCTTTCTCTCTCACTGTCTAACTCTAACTCTGCCTGTCAAAAAAAAAAATCAACAATGAGAATTTTCTATGTCATATACATATTCTAAAGATTAATTTATTTATTTGATACACAGAGTTAGAGGGACAGGGAGGAGAAAGGTCTCCCATCCACTCGTTCACTCCCCAAATAGCTGCAACAGTGCAGCTAGGAGCCAGGAGCTTCTTCCAGGTCTCCCATGTGGGTGCAGGGGCCCAAGCACTTGGGCCATCTCCCACTGCTTTCCCAGGCCTTTAGCAGGGAGCTGGATAGGAAAAGGAGCAGCTGGGACTCAAATGGGTGCCCATATGGAATGCTGGTGCTGCAGGTGGAGGTTTAACTTACCATAGCACAGCAGCTCCGACTCCTATATCAAGTATATTGTTAATGGCAATATGAATTCCTTCTTATTTATGACAACTTTTTAAAAAAATGTTTATTTATTTTAAAGAGTTATAGAGAGAGAAGGGAAGAAAGAGAAAGAGAGAGAGGTATCTTCCATATGTTGCTTTACTCCCAAAGTGGCTGCAATGGCTAGGGCTGGACCAAGTTAAAGCCAGGAGCTTGGAACTCATCCAGGTCTCCATGGGTGGCAGGGCTCAAGCTTTTGGACCATCTTCTGCTGCTTTCCTAGATACATTAGCAGGGAGCTGGATCAAAAGTGGAACAACTGGTGGCAGATATGACAGTAACTTAACCTGCTAAATCACAATGCTGGCCCTGAATATAAGAACTTTTTATCCAAACCTTTTATTGTTGACAGTTTGGAATATTCTCAATATTTCAGTATTCTACAAAATACTGAAATAGATTATACTGTACATAATTATCAGCAAGTTTTTCTTTTTTTATTTATTTGACAGGTAGAGTTATAGACAATGAGAGAGAGAGCCAGAGAGAAAGGTCTTCCTTCCGTTGGTTCACCCCACAAATGGCCGCTACGGGTGCTGCACCCATCCGAAGCCGGGAGCCAGGTGCTTCCTCCTGGTCTCCCATGCGGGTGCAGGGGCCCAGGCACTTGGGCCATCCTCCACTGCCCTCCTGGGTCATAGCAGAGAGCTTGCCTGGAAGAGAAGCAACTGAGACTAGAACTTGGCACCCATGTGGGATGCTGGCACTGCAGGCGGAGGATTAACCAAATAAGCCACGGCGCCGGCCCCAGCAAGTTTTTTGCTAAATAAAATCTATGGGGTGGGTGCTTGGCATAACAGATAATTTACTGCTTGGACATCTGCATCCCCCATTGCAGTACCTGGGTTCAAGTCTTGGCTCTACTCCCAGTTCCAGCTTCCTGTTAATGTGCGTGCTGGGAGGCAACAGGTGATGGCTCAAGTAGTTGGGTACCTGCTGTCCATACGGGAGACTCAGAATAAGTTCTTGGCTCCCTGCTTTGGTCCTGGCCATTGTGGGCATTTAGGGTGTAAACTGGTGAATGGGAGATTTCTATCTGTCTCAATCTCTTGATATCTCTCTGCTTTTTCAATAAAAAATTAATAATAATAATTTAAAACTTTACTACATTAGCTGTACAGATTTTTGGAAAATGTAGATAAAGGAGAGAATAAAAAGCATTTAAAAATATTTATTTATTTATTTGAAAAGCAGAGTTATGGAGAGGCAGAGAGAGATCAGTCTTGCACCTGCTTGTTTGCTCCCCAAATCGCTGCACCAGCCAGAGCTATGTCAGTCTGAAGCCAGGAGCCAGGAGCTTCTTCTGGGTCTCCCCAACTTGGGCCATCTTCTGCTTTTCCAGGCCATAGCAGAGAGCTGGATCAGAAATGGAGCAGCCAGGACTCGAACCAGCACCCATATGGGATGTTGGCACTGCAGGCAGTGGCTTTTACCCACTAGACCACAGCACTGTCCCCTAAAAAGCATTTCTAATCCCATCATCCCCAAATAACCACTTTTACATCTTGGTGTATCATTTCCATATTTTTACATATGGTTATATATTTACTTAAATACAAACAATGTTTATGTTTATATATTTTTATGATACATATGATGTATATATATATTTCTACTTGAGTATTACAAATGTATTTATTATATAAGTTGGTACTTTCATGCTGTTTCCAGCATTTCCTTTTTGTAATCAAAGTGCACATAAACTTAGAGCCGCATCTACATCTAAACCTACAATAATAACATTCTTGACAACTACTACTGATATTTATTGTGCACTTCCTATTTGCCAGGCCTGGCTTTTAAAGCCTTTTTATGTATTAATTCATTTAATAATCTAGGTAGTAGGTTATTATTACTATCATTTTATGGATGAGGAAACTAAGGCAGAGTGAGGTTAAGTAAATTACACAATGGCATGAAGTCATGAAGTGATGGGGTGGGATTCGACCCAGGCAATCTAGATCTGATATACAACATAACATAGTAATTAATATAAATTAATATTTAATATGAACTCCTAGAATTTAAATTGAGAGAACCTAAGAACATATATTATATACATAGATAAGCTTACACAGATGCAGTATATACTATACTTTGTCCTCCAGAGATGGTATACCAATTTATATTCAGTATACAGTCATTCTTCCACTATGCTGATAATAAATTTAAGTTTAAGAAATGTGTGTATAGAAGCCAGCACTGTGGTGTAGCATCCCATATGGGCACAGGTTCAATTCCTGGCTTCTCCACTTTGGATCCAGCTCCCTGCTGATGGCCTGAGAAAGCAGTAGCAGAAGATGGCCCAAATTCATGGGCCTATGTACTCACATCAGAGACCTGGGAGAAGTTTTTGCCTTCTGGCTTTGGCCTGTCCCAGTCCCAGCCCCAGTAGCTGCAGTCATTTGGGGAGTGAACTAGAGGATGAAAGATCTCTTTGTCTCTCCCTCTAGCTAACTCTGCCTTTCAAATAATTGTTTTTGTTTAAAAAAATTCTGTGTACAAAAGTTTTCAGTAGTTTTCTTATAAAAGTTATACATATTTAATATAGAAAATCAAAGAATTTAAAAAATCTTTTAATTTTACAATTCAAATATAACTGTATTTTGTATATGGTCAAATTTCTTTTGTATGTAACTAAACATACCCACAATACACATCCATGTATATAACCCAGAAGAAATGCTAGCAAAGATAATTTTTAAAAATGGAGTCTTTCTATTTGTACTATCACATTTTTTTGCATTTTTTCAAAGGAGTCACACTCAGTAAATGATTACTTAATTTCTCCCTGACCTAATAGCCTACTATGTAAATATGTCTTTGCTGGGTGGAAAATAATGCAGTTACTGCTTTAATCTGCATCTCCTTTCAACTTTATTTAAAATTTGTATTTATTTTATTTTATATGAGAAGCAAAGAGAGACATCCATTTGCTGGTTCACTCAGCAAATGCCTGGGAGCTGGACTCAATCCAGGTGTCCCATGTTATAGCCATCTTTATGTCTATTTTTTCATAATTTACATTTTTCTTTTAGCTTTTGTATTTCATTTACAGTGATTTGGGGCATGTATTATAAAATCATCAGTTGACTTCTACCTATCCTCACAGTTGGCCTCGCCTCGCCTCCCCCCACCCTCCCCTTTTTTCCCAGTACCTCTAAAATCTGCACCTGGGGCAGCTCCACCCAGCCTGCGCACTAGGCTTCAAGGCTCATCCCAGCAGCCCTCCTACTTGTCTCGGAGTAGCGTCCATGGGGGCAGAGGAGGCGGACAGAGCCTAGAGGGCAGCCGGCTCCCCCGGATTTCTTGGTCTTTCCTCCTCGCCACTCTTCCCGCTCTGCCTACTGCCAGTGCCTCTCCAGGGCCATCTATTTTTCAAGGTAGCTGATTTGGCAGGTGAGTTGTTAGACACTCCTTAGTGAATTCCGACTTCTATGGCCACTGTCCTGCTGTCTATATAACCCAGCACTTTTGTGGGGTCTGTGAGCGTCTGCATCGGCAGCTTTAACCTGGTGGTTTCATTCATGTGGCAGCACCAGTTCTGCTCACCAAAGGTGCCCTACTAGGTACTCTCATTTCACGCCCAGCCCCAAGCCAGCAAGCTGGGCTTCTGACTCAGTTAAAGTTTGAGGGCAGGTTGAGATAGTTTCTGCCTGAAGACCTCCAATCATTTGCTTTACAGGATAAAACTGAGGGTGCAAGAACACCAGCTGTCTGGAGGGAACCCGCCACTAGATGGTTCTAGTAGTCTTTTACCCCTATACCCAAGTCAGATGACTGATTTGCACATCAGGACCTGTATGGACTTCCACCTGGGTTCCCTCTGGTTTTGCCCTGTAGAGGCATTGTTCACTATCTTTCAGGTCCTAACACATGCCTTCGTGCCCTGCCTCCCTGGCAGGCCGCAGTTTTCTTCACGTAATTTGGGCTTAGAAATAAAGTGCCCATCCATGAATTCACAATATTTTAATAATTCTATGACTACAACTTTTACATGTACTCTATAATCCATTTGCATTTTATTTTTGCATATGTGAGATAAATGATAATTTTCATAATTTCTTCCTCTTTTCCAATTTGACAATAGGTATTTTTAAAGATTTTCTGATTACTTTCTTTGAACATATGAGTATTACTAGAAGTTGAATTTCTGGGTAAAGATCAGGAGCTCAGATTTGAATAGGTTAGACATCCACTGAACATTCAAGCAGGGAAGCCGAGGAATCAATTGTGTAAAATGAGTCTTTCAAATATTTTATTAGCTATTTTTAGACATTTATCCTTCCATAGAAACATTACACACATTTTTTAGAATTTCCCAAAAAAGTTTTTCTGAAATTTTTACTGCTAGAGTGTTAGGAAGTCATGTTGATCATGTATATGCATTGCTTCTAGCCTGTTTATTTCAAATAACATGCTGGACTTGATATTCTTATGGTCATTTATATATGTATAACAGTTTTATTTTAAAGTAATAGGAAATGAGTAATTTTCCCCTTTGAGGTTGTCCTTGTTTTAGCATTTATAAAAAATAGGTATTACATTTTCATTTAGAAATAGCTCTCTACCCAAAGTGATTTTTTAAAAAATAAAAGTATACACTTAGAGGAAAAAAGATGAAAATAAATATTTTAAGGCTCTCTTCAGTTTTCATTATTTTGATGTATTATAAAAAAATCAACTCAGCATATGAAAGAACATGATATTAACATTGTAAGAAATGTGTATCTATTTTTGCCACCTTTAAAATTACAAAAAAAAAAAACACAATAATTTGTCAATAAACTAGACACCATAACGAAAAAGAAAGGCAAATTGACCCTATGAACTTAGATCATTATACACTGCAATTTCATAGAAGAAATGAATTAACTGTACCTCTGTTGAGTGCTCCATATTCTGTGTGGAAAACACCTACTAATTTTGTGTATCCTAGAGCAACATGGGCATTGACTGCCCTTTTAAATGCATCACCCCACAGAGCTGGGCCACCTGGTTTCATCTGAAAAGTAGCCAGTTCATAGACTCCTAGAATAGGGAGAAAAAAAATCATATTACAGAAGACATTCAAGGCATTTTTAAACAAGATTTATTTACTTGAAATAGAGATCAATTTTCCATCTGCTAGTTCCCCCAATGGCCACAACAGCCAGGGCTGGTTTCCCACGTGGGGTGGCAGGGCCCATGTACTTAGGCCATCATCATTGCCTTCTCAGACTCATTAGCAGGAATATGGATTGGAAGCAGGGGAGCCAGGATACTAACTGATATGGGATGCAGGTTTACCAAGTTGCAGCTTAACCTGCTGTGCCACAAAGCCTATCCCATTCAAGCAATTGTTAATAAGGTTTATTTGAATCCAATAGTGGAAGGTTACTGAATTTAAAGAAACATCCATATATACTTATTTATATAGTCATATTTATTAATTCCTTGCATTATTTTTCCTGGCTTTTATGTTTAGAAAGTCCTTGTTCATGTTTAAGGGTCAGGTATTAAGATTAATCATAGAAAAGACAAAAGGACTAAAATCTATTATATAAGCAACTATCCGAAATCTTTTCAATCTGTCAAATTTGTCATTAAAACAGATACTGAGATCTAAAATGAAATAGGATATTTTATTAATTTTTAACAATTTTATTTAATGGGGTGGGGGAGAGAGAAAAAGAAAAAGAGAGCAGATATCGATTCCATCCACTGGTTCACTTCCCAAATAAATGTCCACATTGCTGGTTGGGACTGGGCTTGGCTGAAGCCAGGAGCTGGGAACTCAATCCAGGTCTCCCACATGAATGGCAGGAACCCAGTAGCTGAGCTATCACTGCTGCCTCCCAGGGTCTGCACTAGCAGGTAGCTGGAGTCAGGAGCTGGGGCTGGACATGGAACCCTTGTATTCCAACGTGAGATGCCAGCATCTTCACTGCCAGACTAAATGTCCGCAACTGAAACAGGATTTTTGAGCCGCTCAAGTCTTCTAGAAAAGAAATGAATAAGTATTTTCTGATCTCCTACACTTCCCTCTTCTTTTCAATTTTGGGAGGAAATACCCTTTTCTTCGTATCATTTCACCCTGTAAAATTCCATTTCTAACAGGAACAGCAAGAAAACTGAATTTGTATCTCAATTCTTGAAGGAAAAATTCCTGAAGGAGAGGGTCTTATTGCTCTTAAATATCCATGTAAATTCTTGAAAAGCTTTTTATCTCTGGTCAGAAGTACTGGGTAGAAAAAGAAACTAGAGACAAGTAGATTAGACAAGAAAAAGGAAGAAAGTGCAGTTACTGAAGAATTATGGGATATCACTAAGACAGGAGAGGAGATGTGAGTAGACAGGATTCAAGTAAGACTTCAAATTTCTTGTAATCTAAAATATACTACAAAGTTAGGAATAAGGGAGAAATAACATTTAACTTAGTTTATGCTTTTCTAATCTGACCTTTGTTTAAAACTGGATTGAGGTTATAGTTTCTTTAAGTCAGCGAGAAGTAAAATCAGCAAGAAGACAAGTCTTAAGGAATTATTTTCAAACTGAGAAACAGGAAAGAAGACACAAAAATTAGACTACAGTAACATAACTTGGCAATTTGTTAATTCATTACCGCTAATTTTATAAGCAAAGTTTTACTTAATGAGTAAAGATTAGCTATAATTTGTGGAAAACACTTTTATATTTAAGCATGT
Organism: Oryctolagus cuniculus; assembly: GCF_964237555.1. Classification (NCBI taxonomy): domain Eukaryota; kingdom Metazoa; phylum Chordata; class Mammalia; order Lagomorpha; family Leporidae; genus Oryctolagus; species Oryctolagus cuniculus. Next base: position 208,612,549 of record NC_091432.1, on the reverse strand, counting down.
CTATTATTCAAAATTATGCCAAAATACAATATCCCATCCTTTATCCACATGTTCCCTGCTTCCAGCGTATGACCTCTCAACCTTTACTGACTAAGTAGACTATTTCTACAACAGAGTATGCTTTAGAAATCAATAAGATCCCATTTGGGGAAAAAGATGTCAGCATTTACCTTTTTTTTTTTTTTTTAAAGGATAAACTAAGAGCTTCAATTTATTTTTATCTCAACAACCACAGTATTTCTATAAAAAAACACGATTAATTTCATTGTTTTTCCAGTGGAACTTTGGTCTTTCCAGCTTAAGAGCTTAAATATCGCAGTCATCAACTCTCAAAACGTCTCAGGAAGGACTTACCTTCTTTTGGAGGTTTTTCTAGTTTGCACCATGGTACCAGGTAAGTAATTTCACTCTCTTGTTTATCCACGAGAGGCAAATTTGGAATGAGGAATTGTTCTTGCCATTCCTTATCTTTGGCCAAAGCTTTCCGAACTTCAGTTCGATGAGCAAAATTATCTATGGGAGGAAGGAATTAAGAAAAACTAAGAATTCTCAATTTAAAATTGCCTCTGCTTTTCTGGATTTCATTCAAGTTAGTGTTATGTTCATGGATAGTATAGAGAAACATCATGTTTTGTTTTTGGAGGTAACCACATAAACATATATGGTATCTGCCCTTATGTTGCAGTTTAAATGGAAATAGAAATATTAAAAACTAATTATAAAGTCATATAATGGGCTTAATATGCTCTAACACTTAGGATATAGTTCTGTGAATTAGGTAAATTACTGACTCTATGCCTCAGTTTTTTAGTTTATGAAAAGGAGATAATAATGTAATATCTACTTCCATTGTTAGAAGGATTAAATGAATTAAAACATAAAAAGAGCTTCAAATTCTTGTTAGCATTCAATATATGTGGACTACTCTTATTAATTTAATCATGGCATTTAGCTGACAGTACTACTTTAAAGAAAGACTATTTTTCCTTGGTGGTAGTGGTGATAAGTGGTCAGATCAAGATATACCTTGAAACAAATTTAACGTAAGTGAAATTAAAATTTTCTTTTTTAATGCCTCTTTTCCTTTGCACAAATAGCTTTTAAACAAATAGTGTTCATTGTCTTACTTGTCATCCATTCATTTTCCCCAGCACTTATTTTTCTTCTTTCTGAGTTATTCAAACAGGTATATTATACTTTACCAATTTATGGATGTAGAACTATATTTACTATGAGGACTTCATAAGACTCATGACAAAAGTTTTAAATGGTGGTGTTAGGGATGAAGAGTAACAACCAATTTTACACTAAGTCAAGTATATCAGGATTTTATTAGTTGTTTTAATGAGCTACGATTTAATCTGTACCATACCTAAAGCATACATTGTTTCAACGGGGCTTATTCCATTACAATAGGGAAAAATCCTAAAATATGCCCATGTTAGGTATGTAATGACTACTTTCATGTTGAAATACTTTACAAATATTAATTTGACACAGATGACAAAACACTAAATGAAGTAACTAACAGCTTGCGCCTATCATTAAGTCCTGTTGTGGACCCTGGAGTAACAAACGTGATGATTCCTGTAAACCCATTCTCTTTCCTCTGCGAAACCAGCATTGGGCCACCTTCAATATGGAAAGAACTCTGATTCTTTTTCTTAACTTCCCTAGGGTGGTATAATAGGGAATTCCCTGAAACTCTTGAGTAAAGAAATGAATAAAAAGTAATTTCTAGGGAGTGACTGTGACACCTCCAACCCACATTGGAGTGCTTTTGTTCAGTTCCAGGCTCTGGCTCCTATCTCCAGTTGCTTGCCAATATAGATAGCCCTGGTTAGGCAGCTAGTTCAATTCATGGGGTTTCTGCCTCCCATGTGGGAAACCTGGACTTTATTTTCAGCTTCTGGCTCTGGCCTTGCCTAACCTCTGCCACTGTGGACATTTAGTGAACCAGTGGATGGGAATTCTCTCCCTTCCTCCCTCCCTCTGTCTGGCTCTCAAATAAATAAGAAAAAAGTAGTCTCTAAACCTAACAATTATTAAATCTCAGAGTTAGGTCAGGCTTAAAAGCTGACAATTATCCCCTTTAAAACTCCATCTTTCCTAAAGCCCTCATATGCTTGAATATTTCTGGCAATACTTATATTTAGTTTCAGTTTTAATAGAAGAAACTACTTATTTTCTTTTCTGATCTTAACTCACTTGGGCTTCTGTGATTACTGCTTTAAATTCTTCAAAAACTATCTTTACAAAAAGCCACTCTAAAATTTTTTTGAAATTAGTCCCCCCCCCCCTTTTTAAATTTGAGAGGCAAGACAATAAAGAGTTTACATTTACATATGTTGGCTCACTCGCCAAATGCCAGCATGAGACAACACTTTTTCCCATTTAGGTTAACCTAAGAGCTCTTTAGAGTAAGGAGTTATCAGAACTGTAATTCTGGGAAGAGTAATAATTGAATTTTTGGTAGTGTATTATTTTATAACAGTTTTACTTAACCTGCATATAACCACAGTAATACAGATCCAAGAAATAAGTCTCATATAACATCTAACAGAATGAAAATCTGTGCTAAACATTAAAGCTGGATGACTCTTACCATACTTCCAAATATGAAACACTTTATTCATTCTACCACCAAATTCAACACGCCAATAGCCAACCAATTCAGAGTGAGCTGTCCGAAGATGAACATTTTTCTTAAAATTTTCCAAGAATTCATTCATCTTTGAGGGCTTTAGAGAATAGGTACGAAATTCATAAAATGTTCCATCTTTTTGTCTGGGGCCTGTAGCAAAAGATGAGCACACCTGAAGAAAGAAAATGTAAATGTAAATGTTTTCTGGAAGGCAGGATTTATTATATTGTATTACAACCGAATCTGAGTCTGGAAACAAGGGATACTCAGGAAATTCACAAGCTAGGTGTGTAATTTTCTTGTCAATTCTCTACACATGTGTTCAGTGTAGAAATGTCAATAAAGATAATTACTTTTTTTTTCTTTTAATTCGTATTTATTTTATACTGAGTTTATTCCCGAGCCATAAGTTTTTGCTTCTTTAGTTTCTTCTGGGATATCTTTTTCTTCTGTGCCACCTCCTCTTCTGGCTTAGGAACAATCTGTTCCTTCTCAGTGAGGATCATCTCGATGTGGCACGGGGAGCTCATGTACGGGTTGATCCGGCCGTGGGCTCTGTAGGTCCGGCGGCGCATCTTGGGGGCCTTGTTCACCTGGATGTGCTCAATGACCAGAGAATCTACATCCAAACCCTTCAGCTCAGCATTACTCTCTGCATTTTTAAGCATGTGCAGCAGAAACTCGGCACTTTTTTTGGGCCAGCGACCCTGGGTCCAACCCCACTGCTTGGCCTGGGCACATCTACCAACTCCACCATTGTACCGACAGAATGGCACACACTGCTTCTTTAACGTGACGTCTTTCAGGTATTTGGTGGCTTTTCGGATATGCATACCCTTGATGGCCTGGGCAGTTTCTCGAGTGTTCTTAAAGTGAACGCGAAGATTCGAGCCTCTTGATTTGCATGATTTTGTGGGGTTTTCTGGGTCCAGTGAGTAGCGAACCATTTTCGCAGGTCACCTAAGGCCGCTTACAGGAAGAGGGATAATTACTTTTATTTATTTTTTTAAGATTTATTTATTTGAGAGGTAGAGAGAAGGGGGGGGGGGTATCTTCCATGCACTGGTTCACTCCTTAAATGGCGGCAACGGCCAGAGCTAGGTTGATCCGAAGCCAGGAGCCAGGAGCTTCCCCCGGGTCTCCCACTCAGGTGAAGGGGCCCAAGGACTTGGGCCATCGTCTGCTGCTTTCCCAGGCCATAGCAGAGAGCTGGATCAGAAGTGGAGCACATGGGAATCGAACCAGCACCCATATGGGATGCCAGCACTGCAGGTGACAAGTTTACCAGCTATACCACAGTGCCAGCCCTGAGATAATTACTTTTAAGTATGCTGAATATTCAGCTACTATTTCCTAGTGGGAGATTATCCTTAGTCACTTTTTCTTGAGAAAGCTGTTCCTAAGAAGACATTAGGGTCTTAAAGATATTCTTTCATTCGAGAACTGCAATTAGGAGTCTTAAATTTTCAAAAAGGTTTCTCCTATTTAGTCAATATTCCATCTTGAGTCCACATAATGTGTGTCAGAATTATGCATACAAAGTAATTTTATAAAATATGCACATCTTTTGGCAGGCACAATGAAAATATGTTTAATATCAGAAAACTTTTTTTAAAATGGAAATTGCTATTGAGGGTGAAAGTATTTCCTAAATTCCATGAAGCAAATAACTGCTTAAAAAACAGGACTGGAACGTAACCAATGTATTAGTAAGCTATGGCCTATCTAAATAGATTTCATTATAGTGATAGAGTATATGAATGCTGAAATAGGAAATTTTAAGGAGTCAGAATTATCTAAGGCACTATTGTAATCACAGATGTTAAAGAGTTGCAGATTGGTGCCTCCTCACATGGGGCACCATAAACATTAGGAAAAGAGGGGCAGAATAGAGAGGAGGCAGCATACAGATTTACAGGCAGACCAAATTTATCCAGAGAAAATAAATTCATAGAGGTGGGTGACCAACTGCCTGCATGTACATGATGGAACACATGGCAGAAGGCCCTGACCTCTAGGGGCTGGGCCTTTTTCTATTTTAGGAGGGCTAAGGATGGGGTGGAGGTAGGGGGCAGCAGGCGGAGGGCAATTCCTGGAACTGATATTTCAAGTGTTCCAGCACCTGGTCTTTCTGGAGGCTGGGGTGGGGTGGAGTATGAAGGCAACATGGTGTGAGACCCAACTGAGATTCAAGTGCAAGGAGTAAATTCCAATGTTTATCTGTCTTTTGGGCAATGAGCAAGGGTGGCTGAGGCTTATGCCTTCCTTTCATCAGATGTAATGTGAAAAGGGCACTTAATATCTTCAGTTGCACTAAGTTGATGGAACTATCCCTTCTTTTGTAATATGCTATGTAAATTTTTAATTCCTGTTCTGAGTGAACTTAACTTTTATTAGGAAATGCTTTGCCAGAAATTGTCCTCTGTGTCATGGACACGCACATAAACAAATATATATCTGCAAGTTACACAGATATGTATACACACTCAAGGCACTGTAATTTACAAATGCATGCCATCTAAGTCTGATTCGCATGTATGCATTCCTGAAGCTAATTACATCAGAAAAATCTATGAAATCGGTTTTGGTACCTACAGTGGTATGCACAAATTAGGGCTTATATTGATTATTTGGTATGTTTAATGAAAGCTAGGCTTTATACTTGTGTATAAAGCTTAATATAATTATGTAACTTGAGCTGCTATACTGACGTCTAGTCTGTTACATTCTTAATGCCCAAATGACTAAGCTTGCCATCAAAAACAAGTGCAGCTTCCCTTTAATTTCCACTGAAAGAATGTTTGTGGAAGATTTTTTTGTGACTTTTAACTAAATCTATTAACAGGACCTAGAGTTTTAAAAATGTTATAAAATATGGTTAAAAATATACCAACATGGGGCTTTTAGACAATTGCTTTTAAAGACTGCATGGCCGTTAATGCTTCCTCTTGCTGTTCACCGGAAAGTCTGTCTCTAGAACAGGCAACCTCTCTTCCTATGCCGCCCAAGAGAAAGAGGTAAAAAGCTAAGCATCAAGAAGGAACAATCATCTCTGGGTGAGATGACAGTTGCTGGCCTGGAGCAAAACTTCATTTGCACCGCTGTCACCTAGGGTTACAGGAGCTCCTCCTCGCCCTGTTTGCTGGGAGGGGCTGGACTTTGCTCCCTCGGGGACCGACCGCAGGGGAAGCGGGAGAGCCGGCAGCGGCCTCTTGGCTTCAAGGTTCCCCTCAAAATGCTGGGAAGTGTGCAGTTCATTTAAAAGGGGAGGCCGATTCTGTAGCGAGCAGCTGGTTAACCTTTCTCCCACTTTCCGTGGCTAGTAAAGCCACGAATCAACACCAGGCCCTGAGACCCACAAGCCGCGAGCGCTCGTCCAGGCGCCGCCACTACCTCACTGGCGACCCAAACGCCCGCCCGAGCCGGCGCCTCGGCTGTGTCTGCAGGGCAGCTCAGCTTTTCTCTCAGGGGAGTCAAGTCCTCTGTCCTTTTGAGTCGGACAGGAAGCGACCCTGACAAGCAGATACAACCCTGGTCGCCCCTCAGGAACGCCGCCCCGTTCCCGGCATCAGCTTGAGAGCTGGAGAGCGCATGCGCGGCCCTCCCCTCCCCTCCCCCCAGAGCCTCCGGTCCGGGGCACCCTCGCGGCGGGTACCTGAGGCGCCAGTGTCCGCGCAGCTAGCGCCTTAGTCAGGCTGTGTCGGAGGACAAGCATGGCGGGGCCTGGAGCGCTGGCAAGGCAGCTAGTCTGTGTCCTGACACTCGCTGTCTGTGGCCTCCCGACTGGAAACGAGCAGCGACGAATGGACGAATGGCGGAGGCGGGGGCGGGGCCGGCAGGGTCAGTCCCGCCCCGGGTCCGGGAAGCAGGGGCGCTGTCCTCTTGGCGTCTGCCCTGTCAGCGCTGACTCTTGGATTCTGCCTTTGTTTCCTCAATGGAATTGCCCTGAACGTCAGAGGTGTGAGACGATTCTGAACGCTGAGGTCGTTCCCGTCCGTTCGCCTCTCAGGACCACACCGCGTCTGCTCCCGTGCGCGGAGGCGGGCATTAGCAAATGTGTGTGGAACGCGCGCGTGTGTGTCCTGGAGGAGGCTGGCTGTGTGGACACGTGCGCGTGTAATACCTGGCATTTGTACTTATCGGGGGTTTTGCTGAGGTGAAGCTTTGTAGGGTGTAAGTGACACGGAAGCAGATCAGCAAGATTCTCCTTTCTCCATCCCCGTTGCACCTCGGCTCAGAGGACTGGGGTCCTGAGCCTGATGTGAGGACGTCACATTCAAACCTACATCGTTTGAAATCAAGTAGTTCCGTAAGCTTTAAAAGCCAAACAGCCGACCTCAGATCAAGTCCTTTCTGATTATTGGTCCCCACAGTAACTTCATTTACCGTATTCAAATTGTTTCCTCTAATACTTGTCTCTGTCGGTTACATTAGCAGTGGAAGGTGGTCCAAGTAGTAGGGCCCCTCCTGGCCTTGACTTGGCCTGCGGCAGGATTCATGTACCGAGAAGACACCAAGGCTTTTTTTTTTTTTTTTTTTTAATTTGACAGAGTTATAGATAGAAAAGTCCTCCTTCCGTTGGTTCACTCTCCAAATGGCTGCCACGGCCAGTGCTGTGCCAACCCAAAGCCAGGAGCCAAGTGACTCTTTGTGGTCTCCCTGTGGGTGCAGGGGCCCAAGCACTTGGGCCATCCTCCACTGCCCTCCTGGGGCACAGCAGAGAGCTGGACTGGAAGAGGAGCAACCAGGACAGAATCCTTCGCCCATATGGGATGCCAGCGCCGCAGGCAGAGGATTAACCAAGTGAGCCATGGTGCTGGCCCCGACACCAAGGCTTTGAAATAGGAATTACTCTTTTATTCTGACATAAGGTCAAGGTGGAAACAAAGAGGAGTATTTCCTTATATATGGTTTTAGCCTCTTTGTCTCTGCATTAATTGGATATTCTGATGTTAAACTGTGGCCACAGGATTGATACAATGATGCTCATGGGAAAGTAGTTACTGAAGTTTTTTTTTTTTTTTTACACACATACTAAGCCATCTGCTGTCTGGCAAGTGTTAACATCTTTGCTCTGTGCTAACAAGCAGAGTCTGAAATGGTTACATATAAGCAGATAGTAACTACAGTTGGAACATTCATTGGCAAGCACATAATAACTACATTTCATTCCCAGGACAGATGCCTCCCTTTTTCTTCTTCTAACCTTGGGACAGCCTCTGCTACAACTTTAATAATGTCTGTTAGAAAGAAGTTTAATTAAATGATAACGACCTCTGCCACAGGCCCAGATTTAGCTGTCCTGTCCATTTGGAGAGTGAACCATTGGGTGAAAGACCTCTCTATCTCTTCCTTTAAAATAAGTAAAACATTGAATTTTTAAAAACAAGTTAGTGATAGAATCCTTAGCTTGGTGTGGCCGTGTGGCTAATCCTAGTCAGTGGGACATGTCAGTGCTCTTATAACCTTTGAATGATCCAAGTGGTTGGAAGAGAGGTTGTTGCCTTCTTTGTTTCTTCTTCATTTCTGCTTGCTGGAATGTTGATGTCTGACTTGAGTTTTTGGACTGTGGTAGAAGGAATATGCTGAAGATGGACAGACAAGCCATTAATTACAGGTGTTTTATTTCTTTTTTTTTTAGGTTTTTTTTTTTACATTTTATTTTTATTTTTATTTTATATTTTCCCAAAGAAACCATTTATTTAATGAGCACAAATTTCTTAAGTACAACTTTAGGAATATAGTGATTCTTCCCACCATACCCGTCTTCTCATTCCTACTCCCATCTCACCTCCTCCTGTTTGTCCCATTTCCAGGCCCATTCTTCTCTCCTTACATTATAGCACTTATCTCTCCCTTTTACTCTGAAGTTGGGAAAGTGAGGAGGATGTCTTCCTCCACTTTCTGTATGTCATTTGTCAAGGAGTATCTCATATTAAATGGGAATTACATAATTAGTTGTTGGAAAAAATGAATAAATGGTAATATACAGAAATGCCTTGGAATCTAAATCATTATTTCAAAAAAAGGCATACTAGAGCAATAGTAAGCAGTACAGAAGAATGTAAGTAAGATGAGTTGGGGGGCAGGACTTACATCGAGGCACAATTTCAGGTTAGTTGACACAATGTAAAGATGTGTTTTAGATGCCTACAAATATCCTTGTGACAACTCAGAAACTAGTAGGACTAGGCACCATGTGACCAATGCCCACTTGTGTTATGCTGCTAGTTAGCAAGAGACACCCTAATAGTTATCTTTTTAGGTCTTCTTCCAGCATTGTTTCTGGTTAATTCAGGTTTTGTTGAGTTCTCTATATATTTATTTGTTTTCTATTTTTGGTACAGGAGATTTTTCTAAAAATATTTGTAGTTGGGATCCTTGTGAATCAGTTTATATTTTGAAGTAAGAATAAAAAACATTGAAAGTTTTTTTTTGTTTTTTTTTTTTTTTTTTTTTTTTTTTTGTTTTTTTTTTTTTGACAGGCAGAGTGGGCAGTGAGAGAGAGAGAGAGACAGAGAGAAAGATCTTCCTTTTTTTGCCGTTGGTTCACCCTCCAATGGCCACTGCTGCCGGCATGCTGTGGCTGGCACATCGCGCTGATCCGAAGCCAGGAGCCAGGTGCTTCTCCTGGCACCCATGCGGGTACAGGGCCCAAGCACTTGGGCCATCCTCCACTGCACTCCCGGGCCATAGCAGAGAGCTGGCCTGGAAGGGGGGCAACCGGGACAGAATCCGGCACCCTGACCGGGACTAGAACCCGCACCGCTAGGTGGAGGATTAGCCTATTGAGCCGCAGCCCTGGCTTGAAAGTTCTTTCAGCATAGCTAGTACCAGTTAAGTAATGGGCTCCACTGTGAAGTTTTCTCAGTGGACTCTTTCACTAAGAGAACTCCACTGCCCCATTCATTACTACCAGTAAATTATTTCTTTAGTCAATTACTCTATGCTGAACTACAGCACACAGTGTTCCATCTGTGAAGTATTAGCCTTCTTTCAATATCCTGTGACTAAGGAGGGAAATGAGGCTGGATGTCTCAGTATTTGATAGGTAGCCATTCATCTAATTTATTTAAGACTAGTTCTGACCCCTTCAGCTGTATCTAGTGTTCCTACTTGTGGTTAAATCTTTCAAGAATATACTAATTAGGATAGACTGAATGCTATAATATATATAGACAACTAATATATAATGTCTCAAACACACTAGAATTTGGTTGCTTATTCCTTAAGAATCTCAGAGGGATTTTCCCAGTTGACAAACCGTTCTTTTTCATGCATTGAATTAAGGACCTGGCCTTTTTCTACCTCCCGATTGTGCCCTCCAGAGCCTCAATATCAGCTACATCCACTCAGCAAAAAGGTAGAAGGGAAATTCAAGAGGAAAACACAGATAGTGTGGGGTAAAATTCATGTCTATAACTTAGGGAAAACATTGGTAAGTGCTGCCGGTTGCCAAAACAAATTTTCTATTTATCTTCTCATAGGTTTTAATTATTCTTGAAATTCTATGAATTCAGTTTTATCTCTATTTGCTGTATGAGAAAGGTGAAGTTCTGAGACATAAATATACTTGTTTTCAGGTTCACTGCTATTAAGTGGCATAGCCAGGGCCTGAATCCAGATTATAAAACCAGTTTAGTTTACTATTTTTAAAAGATAATCTCTAAGGTAGTTTTAGATTTTTAAGTAGCATTTAAAAAGAAGTGTTTTTCTTTGACTTTTTTTTTTTGCATAAATCCCTAAATTGCCTCAAAGATATATTGAATCTAATCTAATCTTATCTATCTATCTATCTATCTATCTATCTATCTTTGAAAGTCAGAATTACAGTGATAGAGGGATGGACAGAGAGAGAAAGAGAGATGGATCTTCCATCTGCTCTGGTTCACTTGCCAGAATTTCATCTGGATCTCACACATTGATTTCAGGGGCCCAAACACTTGGGTCATCTTCCATTGATTTTTTCCGAGCCATTAGCAGGGAGCCTTGTAGGAAGTAGAGCAGCCAGGACATGAACCAGCGACCTGGCAACTTTACTTGCTACACCACAATGCTAGTGCCTTGGGTAAATATTTTGAAAATTTCGATTTTATATCCGGATTATCTGAGGAGTCCAAAAGATAAATAGTCTAAACCCAGATAAACCTTACAAAAAATCAATGCTGGGTTTAGTAAAATAGGCTACTGTGATGTAGAATACCTGGGTAGTTATTTTATATTAGATTGACAGAGATGGCCTATCTTATGAAGAATTTTTCTTAGGTATGGAAGTGTACCTAAGGTATCTTACATTAAAAAAAAAAATAAAGTTAATACCTGTGACCTGTTGCTAAGCCTAAGAAATAGAATGCTGTTAGCTACTTAGAAGCCCAATATGTGTTTCTTTCTCATTAAATTATTTTCTGTACAATACCTTCCCTCAACTCCCTTAAGTAACTGATCCTGAATTTTGTGCCAGTTGTTACATTGATTTTTATTTTAAAACAAAAGATTTATTTATTTATTTGGAAGACAAAGAGAGAAGGAGGAAAAGAGGAAGCAAGGAAGAGAGAGGCCATCTGCTGGTTCACTCTCCAAATGGCTGCAATAGCCAGGTCTGGGCCAGGCCAAAGCCAGGAACCAGGAGCCAGGAAATCCTCCTGGGTCTCCCACAGAGGTGACTTGAGCCATCATTTGCTGCTTCCTAGGTACATTAGCAGGGAGCTGGACTGGAAGCAGAGTAGCTGGACTGGCACCAGCATTCTGATACTGGATGCAGGCATCCCAAGTCGAGGTTTAACCTACTGAACCACAGTGATCACCTCCTATTGAATTTTTTTAAAAAAATTTACTTGTATCTGTATTTAAACCTAAATGATATGTTGTTTTGGCTTTCCAATTTTAGAACTGGAATCATTCTATTTTTATTATTATTTTACATGATTTTAGCCTTAATATAATGTTTCTGATAATTCCTATTTTGATATAATACCAGTATGATTAATTTCTCTGCTATATGCCATTTTATTATATGGATGTGCCTTTTTCTATTTGTCCATTTGAGTGTTTCGAGACAAAGCTTTTTTTTTCTTTTTTATTTGACAGGTAGAGTTAGTGAGAGAGAGAGGCAGAGAGAAAGGTCTTCCTTCTGTTGGTTCACCCTCTAAATGGCCACTATGGCCAGCGGTGTGCTGGTTTGAAGCCAGGAGCCAGGTGCTTCCTCCTGGTCTCTCAAGTGGTTGCAGGGGCCCAAGCACTTGAGCTATCCTCCACTGTCTTCCTGGGCCACAGCAGAGTGCTGGACTGGAAGAAGAGCAACCAGGACTAGAACCCGGCTCCCATATAGGATGCCGGCGCCACAGGTGGAGGATTAACCAAGTGTGCCATGGAGCCGGCCCCAACAAAGCTGTTTTGTAAATATTGCCTGTATCCTTTGGAAAAATTTATCTAGGGTAGGGATTCTTACCACTTTTTTTTCCACTGTAAAACCTTTGGAAATTTTGAGTCTATTGACCCTGAATGTTTTTATATATGTTGTAACCATGTTATAAAGAAAATAAATTATATTGAGCTAAAATCCTCACAACATAAAAACTAATTTTTGAAAGGGAAAAAGGTTTATATCTTTATCAAGGTATTAAATGTGCACTAATGGCAGGTGTCTAAGATATCATTTTGAAATAGTGATTAGTATAAAAGAAATTTTGTTGGGTTGGCAATAACTGTAAATGAAATTTGACAATATCTATTATTTTTATTGGCTAAAATTCACAGATCTTCCTAAAATTGTGATATATTGCCTGCCATCACAAACAGAGGAAAATTTAAAATCTCAGTTAAAACTTGATAATAACAAACATGTAACTTATACTCATCTAAGTTACCAGACCATCTGAATTCTATAAATAGATTCCTTTGGGCTCTGTGTACTGTAGGTTACAAAACATTACTTTACAGTACATACTTAGGAGTGAAATTGCTGGATCATAAGATATGTACAAGGGCATTTCAAAAACTCCATGAAAAATGGAATTAAAAGATAAATTTGTTTTGGTGCAACTAACCTAAAAATCTGTATGTAGAAGGTTATCTTCAGAAAGTTCACAGAAATGCATATCATGAAAAAGCTGCATCTTTACTAAATAATTTCAAGCTGTTCTATAAATCTATACTGTTAATAGCAGTGTATGAATTTTTTATGATCAATGGTCTGATTCTGATGAGAGTGAAGATGTATTTTTACAACTCCAGTAACAAATAGGTATCAGTTGAAACATAGTGGAAATTTTATGAGGTGGACAAAGGAAAAAGCAACTTGATGTTCCTGCTTGTTTTGTTCAAGGTCAGGCTCATGCAAATACGCAGGTCTGAAGTAGATCCAATGCTGGCTCACGTCCAAGGGAAAGCACTTTACTTGTTTAGTGCTATGTTATTTGGTCACTAGATGGTGGCATAGACTAGCTTTTCCTCATAAGGCATCAAACAGTATTTGCATATGTCTATTTCATTTCTGAGTTTTTATAGCAAGCTATGGATATTTAGAATGGAGTTAACTGACAGTGATTTTTTCTTTTGTGATTCTTGATTATGTATTGAGAAAAAATTTTAGTAAGGGTAAGTTAATCTAATCTTGGTGAGTTGCTTGAGAAGCACCTGGCTCCCGCTTTTGGATCAGTGTGGTGCGCTGACCGCAGCGTGCCGGCCACGGTGGCCATTGGAGGGTGAACCAACGGCAAAGGAAGATCTTTCTCTCTGTCTCTCTCTCTCACTGTCCACTCTGCCTGTCAAAAATAAAAAATAGTAATAATTTAAGTTAATGGTAATAAAAATCAGTGTTCCTTCGTAATTGTCCTACTCATATCACTGAATATTTGATAAGCACTTATGGTATGTTTAACATTTAATTAAATGATGTTGGAAAGGAAAAGGACTACATCTCTCTGGGCTTGTCAACATGTTTTATTATTAGTATTAGCCTCTTTTCCATTACACTTTTAGAATAAGTGACTAAAGATTTATGATTAGCTTAATATATAACTCTAGAATACATCTATTTCATTTTGTTGCTATTATTGAAGTATTTCTTTTTTTTTTTTTTTTTTTTTTTTTTTTTTTATTTTATTTTTTTGACAGGCAGAGTGGACAGTGAGAGAGAGAGACAGAGAGAAAGGTCCTCCTTTGCCGTTGGTTCACCCTCCAATGGCCGCCGCGGCCGGCGCGCTGTGGCCGGCACACCACGCTGATCCGATGGCAGGAGCCAGGAGCCAGGTGCCTTTCCTGGTCTCCCATGGGGTGCAGGGCCCAAGCACCTGGGCCATCCTCCACTGCACTCCCTGGCCACAGCAGAGGGCTGGCCTGGAAGAGGGGCAACCGGGACAGAATCCGGCGCCCCGACCGGGACTAGAACCCGGTGTGCCGGCGCCGCTAGGCGGAGGATTAGCCTAGTGAGCCGCGGCGCCGGCCTGAAGTATTTCTAATACTAACATGAATATGAATAAATTACCTGTATAAATAAATATATAATATCTAAAAATTATGTTATATATATATATATATGTAAGTAAATTGACTTTTTTGGATTTTACATTGGAAGGTGAATTTTAGTGACAGTGGCATTTTATGACCTGTTATCAATAAATGCAATTATTTCCAAAAATAGGCTTTGCAGGTCTATTCCTTCGAATAATCCCTGTTCCTTGCAACTGGAACTGGGGAGAAATTTTATGGAGGAAGTTTTTCTGGGACTCTAGTTATTTGTTTTAGATGATGATGATGATGATGATGATGATATGGGTTACATCTTTCCTACTATAAAATGAGGCACATTCTAGCTTTATGTACTCATGTACTTTGCTTGTGATATATTTTTTCATGAAGTTCCAAATGAACACCCATCATCCAATTATTTATAAAAAATTTGTTTTCCTTGACCTGTAAGTTGTCTAAGATATCTCCTAGTTGAGTAATTCTCTGTTTAATCTGTTTTAGCTTTGCTTGGCTAGTGTTGGTTGCTAACTTTTATACTCATAATCTGCCATGACCATTTTTTAGAACTTGTAAGTATTAACTTAGTATTTTCTTTTTTTTAAACTTGAATTTAGTAAATATAAATTTCCAAAGTACAGTTTATGGATTACAATGGCTTTTCCCCCCATAACGTCCCTCCTACCTGCAACCTTCCCATCTCCGGTTCCCTCTCCCATTCCATTCACATCAAGATTCATTTTCAATTCTCTTTATATACAGAAGATCAACTTAGTATAAATTAAGATTCCAACACTTTGCACCCACACTGAAACACATAGTGTAAAATACTGTTTGATTACTAGTTATAGCATTAAATCACATTGTACAACACATTGACAGAGATCCTACATGAGGAGTAAGTGCACAGTGACTCCTGTTGTTGACTTAACAAATTGACACTCTTGTTTATGGTGTGAGTAATCACCCTAGGCTCTTGTCATGAGTTGCCAAGGCTATGGAAGCCTTTTGAGTTCGCTGACATCGATCTTATTTAAACAAGGTCATAGAACAGAAATTGATCGCTTAGGCTAGTGAGATGGCATTGGTACATGCCACCTTGATGGGGTTGAATTGGAATTCCCTGGCACATTTCTAACTCTACCATTCGGGGCAAGTCAGATTGAGCATGTCCCAAATTGTACATCTCTTCCCTCTCTTATTCCCACTCTTATATTTAACAGAGCTCACTTTTCAGTTAAATTTAACACCTAAGAATAATTGTGTGTTAATTGAAGAGGTCAACCAATAGTATTAAGTAGAACAAAAAAATACTAAAAGGGATAAAGTATTAAGTTGTTCATCAACAGTCAGGGCAAGGGCTGATCAAGTTACTCTTTCTCATAGTGTGCATTTCACTTCAACAGGTTTCCTTTTTGGTGCTTGGTTAGTAGTCACCAATCAGGGAGAACATATGATATTTGTCCCTCGGGACTGGCTTATTTCACTCAAAATGATGTGTTCCAGATTCCTCCATTTTGTTGTAAATGACCAGATTTCATTTCTTTTTTTTTTTACTGCTGTATAGTATTATATAGAGTACATGTCCCATAATTTCTTTAACCAGTCTACTGTTGATGGGCATTTAGGTTGGTTCCAGGTCTTAGCTATTGTAAATTGAACTGCAATAAACAGTAAGGTGCGGACAGCTTTTTTTATTTGCCAATTTAATTTCCTTTTGGTAAATTCCAAGGAGTGGGATGGCTGGGTTGTATGGTAGGGCTATATTCAGGTTTCTGAGGAATTTCCAGACTGACTTCCTTAGTTGCTTTACCAGTTTGCATTCCCACCAGTAGTGGGTTAGTGTCCCTTTTTCCCCACATCCTCGCCAGCATCTGTTGTTGGTAGATTTCTGAATGTGAGCCATTCTAACCGGGGTGAAGTTAAACCTCATTGTGGTTTTGATTTGCATTTCCCTGATTGCTAGTGATCTTGAACATTTTTTCATGTATTTGTTGGCCAATTGGATTTCTAATCCAATTGTCTATTGAGGTCCTTGGCCCATCTCTTAAGTGGGTTGTTTGTTTTGTTGTTGTGGAGTTTCTTGATCTCTTTGTAGATTCTGGTTATTAAACCTTTATCTGTTGCATGGTTTGCAAATATATTTTCCCATTCTGTCGGTTGCCTCTTCACTTTCCTGTTTTTTTTTTTTTTTTTTTTTTTGAGTACAGAAACTTCTCAATTTGATGCAATCCCAAATGTTAATTTTGGCTTTGACTGCCTGTGCTTCCAGGATCCTTTCCAAGAAGTCTTTGCCGGTACCTATATCTTGCAGGGTTTCGCCAATGTTCTCTAATAATTTGATGGTGTCAGGTTGTAGATTTAGATTTTTAATCCATGTTGAGTGGACTTTTGTGTAAGGTGTAAGGTAGGGGTGCTGCTTAATGCTTCTCATGTGGAAATCCAATTTTCCCAGCACCATTTGTTGAATAGACTGTCCTTGCTCCAGGAATTGCTTTGGATCCTTGATCAAATATAAGTTGGCTGTAGATATTTGGATTGATTTCAGGTGTTTCTACTTTGTTCCATTGGTCTATCCATCTGTTTCTGTACCAGTACCATGCTGTTTTGATTATAACTGCCCTGTAGTATGTCCTGAAATCTGGTATTGTGATGCCTCCGGCTTTGTTTTTGTTGTACAAGATTGCTTTAGCTATTCGAGGTCTCCTGTGTCTCCATATGAATTTCAGCATCATTTTTTCTAGATCTGAGAAGAAGGTCTTCGGTATCTTGATTGGTATTGCATTGAATGTATAAATTGCTTTTGGGAGCGTGGACATTTTGATGATATTGATTCTTCCAATCCATGAGCATGGAAGATTTTTCCATGTTTTGGTATCCTCCTCTATTTCTTTCTTTAAGGTTTTGTAATTTTCATCGTAGAGATCTTTACCGTCCTTGGTTAAGTTTATTTCAAGGTATTTAATTGTTTTTGTAGCTATCGTGAATGAGATTGTTCTTTCTTTCTCAGCTGTGGCATTGCCTGTGTATACAAAGGCTGTTGATTTTTGTGCATTGATTTTATATCCTGCTACTTTGCCAAACTCTTCTATGAGTTCCAGTAGTCTCTTAATAGAGTTCTTTGGATCCCCTAAATAAAGAATCATATCATCTGCAAAGAGGGATAGTTTGACTTCTTACTTCCCCAATTGTATCCCTTTAATTTCTTTTTCTTGCCTGATGGCTCTGGCTAAAACTTATAGAACTATATAGAATAGCAGTGGTGAGAGTGGGCATCCCTGTCTGGTACCAGATCTCAGTGGAAATGCTTCCAACGTTTCCCCATTCAATAGGATGTTGGCTGTGGGTTTTTCATAAATTGCTTTGATTGTATTGAGGAATGTTCCTTCCATACCCAGTTTGCTTAGAGTTTTCATCATGAAAGGGTGTTGAATTTTATCAAATGATTTCTCTGCATCTGTTGAGATAATCATATGGTTTTTCTTCTGCAGTCAGTTAATGTGGTGTATCACATTGATTGTTTTGCGAACACTGAACCATCCCTGCATACCAGGGATAAATCCCACTTGGTCTGGGTGGATGATCTTTCTGATGTGTTGTTGCATTCTATTGGCCAGAATTTTATTGAGGATTTTTGCATCTATGTTCATCAGGGATATTGGTCTGTAATTCTCTTTCAGTGCTGCATCTTTCTCTGGTTAGGGATTCAGGTGATGCTGGCTTCATAGAAGAATTTGGGAGGACTCCCTCTTTTTTGATTGTTCTGATTAGTTTAAGATTTGGAGTTAGTTCTTTAAATGTCTGGTAGAATTCAGCAGTGAATCCATCTGGTCCTGGGCTTTTCTTTGTTGGGAGGGCCTTTATTACTGTTTCTACTTCTGTCTGAGTTATGGGTCTGTTTAGGTTTTCTATGTCTTCCTGGTTCAATTTAGGTAGGTTGCATGTGTCCAGGAGTCTATCCATTTCTGATAGATTTCCCTGTTTGCTGGCATACAAGTCCTTGTAGTAATTTCTGGTGATTTTTTTACTTCTGTGGTGTCTGTTGTTACACTTCCTGTTTCATCTCTGATTTTATTGATTTGGGTCTTTTCTTTTTTTAGTTAGTTGGGCCAATGGGGTGTCAATTTTGTTTATTTTTTAAAAAAACAGCTCTTTGTTTGGCTGATTTTTTGTAATGCTTTTTTGGATTCACTCCTGTTGATTTCTTCTCTGATTTGAATTATTTCTCTTCTCCTACTAGATTTGGGTCTGGTTTGCTGCAGTTTTTCTAGATCCTTGAGCTGCATTGAAAGCTCATCTATTTGGTGCCTTTCCAATTTCTTGATGTAGGCACCTAATGCTATAAACTTTCCTGTTAACACTGTATCCCATAAGTTTTGGTATGTTGTGCTGTTATCCTCATTTACTTCCAGAAAATTTTTGATTTCTCTTTTGATTTCTTCTTGCCCCATTGTTCATTCAGGAGCATGTTGTTCAGTCTCCATGTGTTTGCATATGCTCTAGGGATTCCTAAGTTGTTAATTTCCAGCTTCATTCCACTGTGGTCTGAGAAGCTGCATGGTATGATTCTAATTCTTTTGAATTTGCTGAGACTTGCTTTATGGCCTAGTATGTGGTCAATCATAGAGTAGGTTCCATGCACTGCCTACCCATTACTCCACAGCGCCAGTCCCGAACATATATATTTTTGAAGTTCCTAACATGAACAAAAATAATATCCCAATTTGTAAGAGGTTTTCTTCTGTATGCTTTAATGAAAATTTATATTTTTCTTCAAAACTTCCTCATGCAGATTACATTCATGGGAAGTTTATTCTTTTGTTGGTGTTTTTGTATACTCAATAAAGTAGATTTTCTAACTTGCTATATATATTAGAAGAAATACTACTGGGTTTTATATACTGATTGTATACTTTACAGCCTTTTTTTTTAAGATTTATTTGTTTATTTGAAAGTCAGAGTTACACACAGAGGAGAGGCAGAGAGAGAGAGAGAAAGAGAGAGAGAGGGAGGGAGGGAGGAATTGGTCGGTCTTCCATCCTATGGTTCACTCCCCAATTAGCTGCAACAGCCAGAGGAGTGCCACTCCGAAGCCAGGAGGCGGGAGCTTCTTCCCAGTCTCCCACGCAAGTGCAGAGGCCCAAGGACTTGGGTCATCATCTACTGCTTTCCCAGGCCATATCAGAGAGCTGGGTTGGAAGAGGAGCAGCCGGGTCTTGAACTGGTGCCCATATGGGATGCCAGTGCTTTAGGCCATGGTGTTAACCCGTTGAGCCACAGTGCCAGCCCCACTTTACAGCCTTGATAGAGCCTCTTACTAGTTTCAATTTTTCTTTCCTGACTTTTTACATAGAGCTCCTACATTGACAACCTTATTTTCAGAGAGTAATGACTGTTCAGGTTTTCCCTTTCCCGTCTTTAAATTTCTTCTCACTTCTCTTCTGCCCTCTCCTCTTTCTTTCCTTTCAATTTTCAGTTTTCTTTTCTCTTTGCATTTCCCCTGCTTCCTCTCTCTTCCTGGCCACCCTCCCCTCATTCTCAAAGACTTATTTTATTTAATGTATTAAGTGAATGATATTCTTAATGTCTCATAAGTTATAGTTATGTCTAAGTGCTCGCAAAACATGTATCATTCTTGCTTGCCTCTTTAAAATTAAGTTTCTAAAAAAAAAAGAAGTGAAATTAACTTTGAGATACAGTGACTTTGACTAGCCCGTGTCTCAACTGTTGAGGCACAGTTTTTTTTTGTTTGTTTGTTTTTATTTTCGTGCTAATTATTGAACTCCTTGCTTAGTATGGAATTGTTCTTTGTATAAAGTTAATTGAAAAATGGATGTTTGTGGAGAATGGGACTGGGAATGGGAGATGGAGGAGAAGGATGGGTGTTGGTTCCAAATTTTAGTTGTTGTGAATAGTGCTGCTATAAACATGGTGGTGCAGGTATCTCTTTGAAACATCATGTTCAACTCTTTTGGGTATATACTCATTTGTGGGATTGCTGGATCATAAGGCAATTCTATTTCTAGTTTTTTTTTTTTTTTTTTTTTAAGAAAGTGCCACACTGTTTTCGATTTCTACCAATGATTTGTAAGTGTTCCCTTTTGTACAGATCCTCACCAGTATTTGTTAATCTCTGTGTTTTGGATTTTAGCCATTCTGACAGGGATGAGGGGATACCTCATTATGATTTTGATTTGCATTTCCTGGATGGCTAGTGATGTTGAGCATTTTTTCACTTTTTTTGTCATTTGTATTTTTTATTTTAAGAACTGTCTATTGAAGTCCTTTGCTCATTTCTCAGCTGGATTAGTTGTGTTTTTTGTTGTTGTTGTTGTTGTTTTTGAGTTTTTACAGTTCTGATACATTTGAGATATTAATCCTTTTTCAGATAGGTGGTTTTAAAATATTTTTTCCCCATTCTATTGGTCATTTCCTTTGCTGTGCAAAAGCTGCTGCTGCTGCTGCTGCTGCTTCTTCAAGATTTATTTATTTATTTGAAAGTCAGAGTTACACACAGAGAGAAGGAGAGGCAGAGAGAGGGAGAAAGAGAGAGAGAGAGAGATCTTCCATTTGCTGGTTCACTCCCCAGTTGGCCTTAATGGCTGGTGCTGCACCTATCCAAAGCTAGGAGCCAGGAGTTTCCTCTGGGTCTCCCATGCAGGTGCAGGGGCCCAAGGACCTGGGCCATCCTCCACTGCTTGCCAGGCCACAGCAGAGAGCTGGATCAGAAGTGGAGCAGCTGGGATTTGAACTGACACCCACATGGGATGCTGGCACTGCAGGCGGTGGCTTTACCTGCTACACCACAGTGCTGGCCCCCATTTATTTGAAAGACAGAGTTAGAAAGAAAGAAAGAGAAAAAGAGAGAAAGAGAGAAAGAGAGAGAGGTCTTCCATCTGCTGATTTGCTTCCCAAATGGCCACAATGGCTGGAGCTGGGCCGATCTGAAAACAGGAGCCAGGAACATCTTCTGGGTCTTCCATGTGAATGTAAGCGGTCCAAGGATTGGGCCATCTATTATTTTCCCAGGCCATAGCAGAGAGTGGTATCCATATGGGATGCCAGCACTTCAGATAGTGGCATCAGCCACTACTCCACAGTGCTGGCCCCTCATGTATTTCATATATGCAGTTTTAAGATCATAATGATTCTTCCTATCCTTCCCTCCCACCTTCTTCCTATTTTCCTTTTATTTTTTTCTTTAATTTTTATAATAACATGCTTTCAATTTACTTTATAATCACAAGCTTAATCCTCCACTATATAAATAATTCAAATTCTCTAATTAGTGATGTTAGGTATTCTTTTTTTAAAAAAAAAATAACATTTGTATATCATTTAAAAATGCCTGTTTTTTCATATTAGTTCAAATCCTAAACTCATTTTTCATATGAGTTGTTTGTAGTTGTATTGTTGTGGCCTGATAAAATTTGTAACTATTGAGTAGTATTTTCCTTGGAAACTTTTAAATGTTTGAGCACAAAATGGTATACACACATAACTGTCAGAATTTTAAAAGACAAATGTTTAATTTAACACTGTGTCTACTTAATATCTCTATAATCTTCCTGAATAGTATAAGGACTTAAAATGTTCATCTCCATTTGCTAACCCTTCTCATCATCTTTCATGTTATTTATCTTCAAGATTTCATTTTTACTTTGTTTTCAAGTCTTCCAACTTCTTTTTCTCCCTTGATCCCTCACAGTCAGTAACAATCAGTATTTCTGTATTTACCAATTTCTTTCTTTATTACATTTTATTTGCATACCAATTTTTTTTTTCCCTCTGGATGGAAGCAATTTCTAGGGCTGCCTGCGTGGTAAAAAGTAATCTGGTTATTTTTCCCTCCCAAATGTCTTTATTTCCCTTTCCAGCCTGAAAGATAATTTAGTTTGATATAGACTTCTAGATTTTCAGTCATTTTGTTTAGACAGTTTGAAGATAGTCTTCCATTGGCTTTGGGCCTTTATGCTCACTGGCAACATTTAAACTCTATCCTTTATTTTGAAGCATTTGGAAAAATAAATGCTGTATGCCATCATGTTGTCGTAAAACATGATAATGTCAATCATAAATAAAAATAAAGAATGTGCTCTATTTTTAAAAATTTGTAAGAAATATTACATTGGGAAGAATTATGATATTCTTAGACCACTTCTGTTTCCTATAAAAGATATTTTACTATTGTATTTTGATTATTTATAAACATGCTCATCTACTTATGTTAATTTTAAAACATGATTTACTTTATTATAAACACTATTATGTATTTTGAAAGTATTAATTGAAAACTGCTTTTGAAATGTTTTGGATTTTGAAACTTAAATACGCCTATTAAATTATACTACACTATCTAGATGTTATGAGGCACATCAAAGAAAAGTTTTTTCTGCAGTATGTTTTTCTAAGGATTCTCATTTTCCTGTTATATTGTAAAAATAAAGTATAAATGCTATAATTCATAATTATATATTTAGAGAAGATATTTATGGCAAATCCTAACATAATATACAGATTGAAACATAATACATTTTTTTAAATAATTTTTTTGACAGGTAGAGTTATAGACAGTGAGAGAGAGAGCCAGAGAGAAAGGTCTTCCTTCTGTTGGTTCACTCCCCAAATGGCCGCCACGGCCGGTGCTGTGCCAATCCAAAGCCAGGAGCCAGGTGCCTCTTCGTGGTCTCTCATGAGGGTGTAGGGGCCCAAGCACTTGGCCCATCCTCCACTGCACTCCTGGGCCACAGCAGAGAGCTGGACTGGAAGTGGAACAAGCGGGACTAGAACCCAGCACCCATATGGGATGCCGGCACCACAGGCAGAGGATAAACCAAGTGAGTCATGGCGCCGGCCCCGAAACATAATATAGTTTTACAACACTATAGACTTCTGTGGAATCATTTTTAGAACTTCTAATGCTTCTACCATTTTAGTAAGACAACTAGTTTCAAATATGGTAGAACTCTCATAGCCTCACCAAAAGCTAGGAAATATAGGGCACAACTATAATCAGTTTTACCTTGTGCCTTTTGAATAATATTTTGTAGTTGTCTCTTTTTTTATTACCAGCAGATTTTTTTGGTTATTATTTGTTTTGTTTTGCCACATGTTTCTGAATTGCAGCCTAATGTATGAGAAAAATATTAAATACGCAGAGATACCTAAATCAGCATGCATTTATTTCTCATGAAGACATCACTTCCTTCTAAACCAAGCTCAAAGTGACAGATATAGTCTTTGTCCTTTAATTGTCTTGATTTGTTTGTCACTCACTGAGTTATGCATTTTTGTTATCTTTCATCGTACTTTTGATCAAAAATATAAAATTTACTGTCAGTGATTATTTTATAATCAATACTAGTAATGTTCATGATAGTGAGTACTAACTCCCCATGTATTACATGTGCAGATTAACACTTACATTCTGTAACCACCTGAATCATTAATATAATACAGCTACTATTTGTCTGTGTTGTTCTTAACTAATAGTGCCTCAAGTTTATAATTATTTTTGTCACATATCTGGTGTGAGAAAATGAGTGGTATAGAAATAAATGTTTCAGCCTACTTATAGATTATTTGAATTGAACTTCAACTTCTTAAGTTTTATTAGGATTCCAGATCAGAAAAAGCTTTGGGAAAACTGTCTATGTAACTTAGTTTCTTTAAGAATAGCAGTGTTAAAAGGTATATAGATTATCATGTGTGGATGTAGGAATGGCATTAAAAACTACATGAACTAAATTGTACTGAAAAAATAGAATTGCAGAATGAACCAAATATTTTTTGTGGAGATCTGTGCAATCTGACATAAGGAAATAAATAGTCCTGTTAAAAATAGCCAAAGCCATATGAGGGAATATCACAAACAGTGCATGCCAAATAAGTTTTCTTTTTTTCCTAATCACCTCAGAACCTGATAAATCTTCTGATATATATATTTTTGTTCTTCTCCCTGTGTGCATATCCCGCAGGAATTGCAACTGAAACTCTAACAAGGGTTCAGTAAAAGTTAAGTTTCATAGGGACCAATAAAATTTATGGTTAATTTCTGTTTTGTAAGAATTGTAAATACTCTATTAAAAAGTTTCACCTCTTTAAAATAGTACAACTTTTCCTAAGTTTAAAATAATTTTAATGATGTTTTTTTCACATTAAAAAATTTTTTTAATGGTGAGCAAATTTCTTGTATTTCATATTTACAAATTTAGGAGCATATTGACACTTTCCACTCTACCCCCCTGCTCATACTCCCACTCTCCCTCATTCCTTTCTTATTCTTTCTTTTAATTTTTACAATGATCTACATTCACTTTGTTTAATATTCATAAAATTAACCTACATAAAGTAAATAATTCAACAAATAGTAAATAGAAAAAAATACTGTTCCTCAACTGGAGAAACAAGGGCTATAAACAGTCATTGGGTCTCAAAATGTCAACTTAGTTCATATCCATTACATTTTTTTTTGTACTCTATTGGTAACCACAGATCAGGGAAAACATATACATGGCATTTGTCTTTTTTGGACTGGCTTATTTCACTAAGTATAATGGTTTCCTGTTGCATTCATTTGGTTGTGAAAGACATGATTTCAGTCTTTTTTTATTGAGTTGTATTCCATAGTGTATGCATATCACATTTTATCTGGTCATCAGTTGACTATTGTGAATTGAGTTGCAATAAGCATGGGGGTACAAATAACTCTTTCATATGCTGATTTCATTTTGTTTGGGTAAATTTCCAGGAGTGGGATTACTGGATTATATGGTAGATCTATTTTCAGCTTTCTGAGGAATCTCCACATTGTCTGCCACAATGGCTATACTAGTTTACATTCCTACCAGCAGTGGATTAGTGTACCTTTTCCCCACATTCTTGCCAGCATTTATTGTTTTTTGATTTGTGCATAAGAGCCATTCTAACTGGGGTGAGGGGAAACCTCTTTGTGATTTTTGTTTGCATTTTCCTGATGACTAGTGATCTTGAGCAGTTATTCATGTTTATTTATATTTGAATTTCCTCTTTGGAAAAATACCTTTGCCCACTTTTTAATTGGATTGCTTGCTTTGTTGTCGTTGAGTTTCTTGAGCTCTTTATAGATTATGGATATTAATCCTTTATCAATTCATAGTTTGCAAAGATTTTCTCCCATACTGTCTTTTGCAAAATATTTTTATTTTTTGTAGCTGTTGTGAATGGGACTGATCTTACAAATTCCTTCTCAGCCATGATATTGTCTTTTTCTATTTATTTATTTATTTATTTGACAGGCAGAGTGGACAGAGAGAGAGACAGAGAGAAAGGTCTTCCATTTGCTGTTGGTTCACCCTCCAATGGCTGCCACAGCCAGCAAGCTGCGGCCGGCGCACCGCACTGATCCGAAGCCAGGAGCTAGGTGCTACTCCTGGTCTCCCATGGGGTGCAGGGCCCAAGCACTTGGGCCATCCTCCACTGCACTCCCGGGCCACAGCAGAGAGCTGGCCTGGAAGAGGGGCAACTGGGACAGAATCCGGCGCCCTGATCGGGACTAGAACCTGGTGTGCCAGCGCAGCAGGCGGAGGATTAGCCTATTGAGCCGTGGCACCGGCCAATGATATTGTCTTGTTTCTACAAAGGCTATTGATTTTTCGTGTGTTGATTTTATATCCTGCTATATATTTTTTCATTTTTTTAAACTTTTATTTAATATAAATTTCCAAAGTACAGTTTATGGATTACAATGGCTTTTCCTGCCCCATAACTTCCCTCCCACCTGCAACCCTCCCATCTCCCGCTCCCTCTCCCATTCCATTCACATCAAGATTTTCAATTATCTTTATATACAGATGATCAATTTAGTATAAATTAAGTAAAGATTTCAACAGTTTGCAACCACACCAAAACACAAAGTGTAAAATACTGTTTGAGTACTAGTTATTGCATTAATTCACATTGAACAACACATGTGGGACAGAGATCCCACATGAGGAGTAAGTGCACAGTGACTGCTGTTGTTGACTTAACAAATTGACACTCTTGTTTATGGTGCCAGTAATCACCCCTAGGCTCTTGTTGAGTTGCCAAGGCTATGGAAGCCTTTGAGTTCCCTGACTCCGATCTTATTTAGACAAGGTCATAGTCAAAGTGGAAGTTCTCTCCTCCCTTCAGAGAAAGGCACCTCCTTCTTTGATGGCCCATTCTTTCCAGCGGGATCTCACTCACAGAGATCTTTCGTTTAGGTGTTTTTTTTTTTTTTTTTTTTTTTTTTTTGCCAGAGTGTCTTGGCTTTCCATGCCTAAAACACTCTCATGGGCTCTTCAGCCAGATCTGAATGCCTTAAGGGCTGATTCTGAGGCCAGAGTGCTGTTTAGGACATCTGCCATTCTATGAGTCTGCTGTGTATCCCGCTTCCCATGTTGGATTGTTCTTTCCTTTTTAATTCTATCAGTTAGTATTAGCAGACACTAGTCTTGTTTATGTAATCCCTTTGACTCTTAATCCTATCATTATGATCAATTATGAACTGAAATTGATCACTTGGACTAGTGAGATGGCATTGGTACATGCCATCTTGATGGGATTGAATTGGAGTCCCCTGGCACGTTTCTAACTATACCATTTGGGACAAGTCCAGTTAAGCATGTCCCAAATTGTACATCTCCTCCCTCTCTTATTCCCACTCTTATATTTAACAGGGATCACTTTTCAGTTAAATTTAAACACCTAAGAATAATTGTGTGTTAATTAAAGAGTTCAACCTGCTATTTTACCAAACTCTTACAGTTACAATAGTCTCTTAGTGGAGTCTTTAGATTCCCCTATATATAGAATCATGTCATCTGCAAACAGGGATAATTTAACTTCCTCTTTTCCAGTTTGTATACCTTTGATTCCTTTTTCTTGCATAATGGATCTGGCTAAAACTCCCAGGACTATATTGAATAGCAATGGTGAGAGTGGGCATCCTTGTCTAGTTGTGGATCTTAGTGGAAATGCTTCCAACTTTTCCCCATTAAATATGATATTGGATGTGGATGTCATAAATTGCTAATTGTGTTGAGGAATGTTTCTTCTATATCCAATTTGCTTAAGGTTTTTGTCATAAAGTGATGTATTTTAGCAAATGCTTTCTCTGCATCTATTGAGATAATCATATATTTTTATTTTTCAATTTGTTAATGTGGTGTTTCACATTTATTGATTTGCATATGTTGAGTCATCCCTGCATACCAGGTATAAGTCCCACTTAGTCTGGGTGAATGCTGTTTCTGATGTATTGTTCAATTAGTTTTTGTTGAGTGTTTTTGGATCTATATTCATCAGTGATACTGATCTACAGTTCTCTTTCTTTGTTGTATATGTTTCTGGTTTTGGAGTTAAAGTGATGCTGGCCTCATAGAAAGAGTTTGGGAGGATTCTCTCTGTCAATTGTTTGGAATAGTTTGAGAAGAATTGAAATTAGTTCTTGAGAAATCTGGTAGAATTCAGCAGTGAAGCTATTTGGTCTCAGGCTTTTCTTCCTTGGGAGGATCTTTATTACTTATTTAATTTCCATCTTGATTATTGGTCTATTTAGATTTCTATGTCTTCATGACTCCATTTTGGTAGATTGTATTTGTCCATGAATCTGTCCCTTTCTTTGGGATTTTCCAATTTGTTGACATATAGCATTTTGTAGTAATTCCCAATGATTGTTTTTATTTCTATGGTATATGTTGTATCATCCTCTTTTTCATTTCTGACTTTATTGATTTGGGTCTTATCCCTCTTTTTTTTGGTTACTTGGGCTAGTGGTCTATCAGTGTTGTTTGTTTTTTTCAAAAAAACCAACTCTTCATTCCATCAATCTTTTATATGATTTTTTGGTTTCAATTTTGTTTAATTTTTCTAATTTTAATTATTTCTTTCCTTCTACTAATTTTAGGTTTGGTTGTTGTTTTTCTAGATCTTTGAGATGCATTGATAACTCATTTTTTTGATGCCTTTCCAGTTTCTTGACGCAGGCACTAATTGCTGTAAATTTCTCTCTTAACACTGCTTTTGCTGTATCTCATAAGTTTTGATATGTTTTATTGTCATCTTCACTAATTTTCAGGAATTTTTTATTCCATCTTTTATTTCTTCTGTGACCCACTGTTCACTCAGGAGTATGTTGTTCAGTTTCCATGTGTTTACATATTTTCTAGAGATTTTCGAGTTGTTGATTTCCAGCTTCATTCCATTGTGATCAAAGATGCATGATATGATTTCAATTTTTTAAAAAATTTGCTGATACTTGCTTTGTGGTCTAGCACATGGTCTGTCTTAGAGAAAGTTCCACACTTTTTGAAAAGAATATGTATTCTTCAAATGTGGGAAGAAATGAGCTATAATTAGGTCCGTTTTTTCCAGAGTGTTGCTTAGCTCTG
Source organism: Oryctolagus cuniculus (assembly GCF_964237555.1). Lineage (NCBI taxonomy): Eukaryota > Metazoa > Chordata > Mammalia > Lagomorpha > Leporidae > Oryctolagus > Oryctolagus cuniculus. The sequence continues at coordinate 208,584,046 of NC_091432.1, read as the reverse complement.
TTTTTTCTTTGTTGACTTTCTGTCTAGTTGATCTGTCCATGGATGAAAGTGGGGGTGTTAAAGTCCTCCCTCACTTTTGTATTGGAGTCTATGTCTTCCTTTAGATCTATTAACATTTGTTTTAAATAGCTAGGCACCCTGACATACGCATTTATTATAGTCACATCTTCTTGTTGAATTGATCCCTTAATTATTACATTATGCCCTTCTTTTTATCTTTTAATAATTTTTATGTGAAAGTCTGTTTGAGGGACTGGCACTGTGGCATAGCAGGTAAAGCTGCCATCTGCAGTGCTGACATCCCATATAGGTGCTGGTTCAAGTCCCAGCTGCTCCACTTCTGATTCAGCTCTCTGCTATGGCCTCAGAAAGCAGTAGAATATGGCCCAAGTGCTTGGGCCCCTGCACCATCATGGGAAGACCTGGAGGAAGCTCCTGGCTCCTGGCTTCAGATTGGTGCATCTCCAGCCAATGAGGCCAGTTGTGGAGTGAACGAGGGGATGGAAGACCTCTCACTCTCTCTGCCTCTCCTCCTCTCTCTGTGTATCTCTGACTTTAAAAAAATAAATAAATCTTTTTTAAAAAAGAAAGTCTATTTGTTATTAGGATGTCTGTATCTGCTCATTTTTCCTTTCCATTAGCATGGAATACCTTTTTCTAATCTTTTGCTTGCCATCTGCATGTATCTTTGTTGGTGAGGTGTATTTCTTTTTGTAGAATTTTCTGCTTTTTAAAAAAATATTTATTTATTTGAAAGAGTTACAAAGAGAGGTAGAGACACAGAGAGAGAGAGAGATCTTCCATTCACTGGTTCACTCCCCAGATGACCACAACGGCCAGAGCTGCACCAATCCAAAGTCAGGAGCCAGGAGCTTCCTCCAGCTCTCCCATGTGGGAACAGAGGCCTAAGACCTGGGCAATCCTCTACTGCCTTCCCAGGCCATAGCAGAGAGCTGTATCGGAAGAGGAGCAGCCTGGACTAGAACTGGTGCCCACATAGGATGCTGGTGCTTTAGGCCAGGGCTTTAACCCACTGTACCACAGATCCAGCCCCAGGGCTTGTTTTTTTAATTCATTCATCCATCTGTATCTTTTAATTGGAGAATTTAGGCCATTTACATTCAATGTTACTATTGATAAGTAACAACCTGACTGACATTTTTCCATAAATATTCCTATTGATTGTTTTGGATTTTTGTACTTAGGAAATTTTCTGCCTTCACATCCTTCCATAATGATGACTATCTGTTTCTGTGTGTAGCTCATCCTTTAGCATAATTTTAAGGCTAGAGGAGTGGTGATAATTTCTATTTGTTAGGGAAATTCTTTTTCACCTTCATTCATAATGAGAGCTTTGCAGGGTACTGTATTCTTGGTTGACAGTTTTCTTTTTTTAAGACTTGGATTATGTATCTCATTCCTTCTTAGCCTTTAGGGTTTCTGATAAGAATCAGCTGTGAGTCTAATTGCAGATTCTCTGAACATAATCTGCCTTTTTCTAATGCTCATTTTAGAATCCTTTTTTTTTTAACTTTAATTAAAGAATATAAATTTCCAAAGTACGGCTTATGGATTACAATGGCTTCCCCCCCATAACGTCCCTCCCACCCGCAACCCTCCCCTCTCCCACTCCCTCTCCCCTTCCATTCACATCAAGATTCATTTTCGATTCTCTTTATATACAGAAGATCAGTTTAGCATATATTAAGTAAAGATTTCAACAGTTTGCTCCCACACAGAAACATAAAGTGAAAAATAATAGATGATTTTTTAAATGATGATGAAATCAGATCAGACCTATTGTCATGTTTAATCCCAGTGAGAGTCAAGTTGGGAATTGATAATTTCTTTTTCTTCTTCTTCTTTTTTTTTTTTTTTTTTTTTTGCAGAAGATCAGTTTAGTATACATTAAGTAAAGCTTTCAACAGTTTGCACCCCCATAGAAACACAGAGTGAAATATACTGTTTGAGTACTCGTTATAGCATTAAGTCTCAATGTACAGCACATTAAGGACAGAGATCCTACATGAGGAGTAAGTGCACAGTGACTCCTGTTGTTGACTTTACAAATTGACACTGTTTTATTGTTGAAATTTTAACGATAATGTGTCATGTTGAAGATCTTTTCTCATCATGTCTTAGGTGTTCTCTTTGCTTCCATTACTTGGATGTCTCTGTCTTTCTCATTTTTTCTGTCATTATTTCACTGACTAGGCCTGCTAATCCACTCCCTCTTTCCACACCTTCAGGAACTCCTGAGGCCTGTATGTTGTTTGTTAATATCCCATTAACCTTTATTTTTTTTTGACAGGCAGAGTGGACAGTGAGAGAGAGAGAGAGAGAAAGGTCTTCCTTTGCTGTTAGTTCACCCTCCAATGGCCAGCACGGCTGGTGCTCTGCGGCCGGCGCATCGCGCTGATCTGAAGGCAGGGCGCCGCAAGGCAGAGGATTAGCCTATTGAGCTGCGGCACTGGCCAATATCCCATTAATCTTGAACACTGTTTTTACTTTTTTTTAAATTTTAAAATTTAATTTAATTTTTTTTAATTTCTAAAATTTTTTTTCTAATTTTGTCTTTTTTTTTGTTTGGTTTGACTGATATTTTCAAAGATTTGTGTTATAGCTGAGATACTGTTTCTTTTTCTTTTTTTTTCTTTTGACAAGATACTGTTTCTTTACCAAGTCTGTTGTTAATGCATTCCTCTGTATTTTTTATTTTACATACTGAATTCTTCATTTGTAATATTTTAGTTTGATTTCCCTTTAAAATCCCTATCTCATGGGAAAATTTTCATTCATGTCATATATGGATTTAACTCATGAATTTTATTCTTCCTGTTTGTGACTAATGCTGTGATCATTCTTTTGAATTCCTTTCAGGCATTTCATCAATTTCTTTGTCTTCACATTCTAATATTGAAGTGTTTTTGTATTCCTTTGGGAGAGTCATGTTAACTTCCTTTTCTCATTTCTTGTATTTCTATATATTTTTTTTTAAATTTTTGACAGGCAGAGTGGACAGTGAGAGAGAGAGACAGAGAGACAGAGAGAAAGGTCTTCCTTTGCCGTTGGTTCACCCTCCAATGGCCGCCGCGGCCGGTGCGCTGTGGCCGGCGCACTGCGCTGATCCGATGGCAGGAGCCAGGAGCCAGGTGCTTTTCCTGGTCTCCCATGGGGTGCAGGGCCCAAGCACCTGGGCCATCCTCCACTGCACTCCCAGGCCACAGCAGAGGGCTGGCCTGGAAGAGGGGCAACCGGGACAGAATCCGGCGCCCCGACCGGGACTAGAACCCGGTGTGCCGGCGCCGCTAGGCGGAGGATTAGCCTAGTGAGCCGCGGCGCCGGCCTTTCTATATTTGTTTTTAGGCATTTGTGATAATACTTGTTGGTTTTCTCCTCTGATGGGTTTTATCTTTGAACTATGCCTCTGTGGCCTAGTGGAATGTATTTTTGTCCAGTGAATACCCAGGAGTTTTGTACTGGATGTGGCCAGGGAACTCTGGTCAGTGCTCAAGGGTGAGTGGAGAATCCAGAATGATACAGAAATTGGTGTGCTAGAGCTTTATTGTCAGCAGGAGAGAGGGTATGATCATGTCTGTTGGCTTGTTCACAACCTCACCTCCTTTCATCCTTGTGGTCAATGACCTGGGTTATCCCATGCTGGGTACAGCCCCCATCCACACTGGCACGTGAACTGCACAAAGGATCTGCATGGTCCTCAGTGTAAGCAAGGAACCCTCTGCAATTACCCACTCAAGGCAGTCAGGGAGCTCTGAGCTCTGATGCCAGACACAGTGATTTCCCAGATTCCCAGTTACACACCACGCCCTATTGTGCAGTCATAGAAATACCACAGCCACAGGGGTGCTCCCACACTCACAGGGTGTGGAGGATCCATTGAGCCCTGCAAGCAAGCCCCAATCACAGAGAGAGCAGAAATGTTCCCAGGGACAAGCTGCCTGTGGGTACTCTATCTTGGCAGTTTGAGCCCCAGAGCCTGTGATATGTCGAGAAGCTAGGGACACCGCATAGTGCCCAGCTGCCTGTCAACCCTCCAAGCCAGACAAAAAGTCAGTGGGGAATGCAGATTTTTCCCTTTTGTAAAATCTCCTGGTCACACACACACACATGAGAGTCCCACAACCTCTACAACTGTCAAGATGGTGTCTTTTCTCCACCAGTTGCTGGACACCTTTGTTGGGTAATTTGGAAAAAGAAATATGCCTTTTTTTTGCTTGCATAGGTGGGTACCCTACTCTTGACTAGGGCTCCAGGTTGGACTCAAAGTCAGTGTCATCTGCAAGATACTCCCTTAGGCAGTATCACCAGTGACATAGGCTGCCACAGTCTGCTCTAACTTTGGTCTCAGATGCTGGCATCTCCTCCAGCCCCCAGCTATGGAAGTCACGTGTGGTGTCCCCGCTTGCTGCTGTAAATATGCACCTTCTACGCTGCTTTATGGTGTCTCTGTTCCGCAAACTTCTCTCCAACCATCCCCTGAGGAAGCTTGCTCTGCTTTTCTTCTGCTATTTTCCAGTGGTCTAAAGCAGCACGTCTTTTCCCTATTCAGGCATCTCAAAATCTGTCCCCAGTGATGCCATTTTTGATCCAACTTCTACCCTTCCTCATTCACTGATACAGCATTCATTCAAGAGATGTAGTTTTGGCAGGTTTTTTAAATAGTTTTTTCAATATGGTATTATGAAAAATTTCAAACATAAATCATAATTGAAAGAAATTTAGATTAAACATATAACCATTAAATAGGTTCTACCATTAACATTTTTAAAAGAGGTTTATATATTTATTTATTTAAAAGGCAGATTCAGTGTGTGTGTGTGTGTGAGAGAGAGAGAGACAGACAGACAGACAGAATCTCCTATATATTGGTTCATTCCCCAAATGGTCACAGTGGCTGGGGCTGTGCTAGGCTAAACCCAGAAGCCTGTAAGTCCATCATGTTCATGTCAGTGACAAGGGCCCAAGCACTTGGGGCCTATTCTGCTGCCTTCACAGGTACATTAGCAAAGAGCTGGATTGGAAGTGGAACAGCTAGGACTTGAACTGGTGCTCATATAGGATGCCAGTTTCACAGATAGAGGCCTAAGCTGCTATGCCACAATACCACCCCATTGCTCTGATTTTTAAAATACCATTGATACTCACATGAGCTTTACGTGTAGTATATAATCTTCTGAAAGTAAAACTAGCTTCTGTGCATATAGTCAGTTATAGGAGAACAAAGGTGCAATCAGGGGTATGATTTGGGAAGCTGTAGAGATAGTCTATATGGTGGCTTGGAATAGGATAATAGTCATGGAAGTGGTTTGATTTATAGTAAACTTTGAACATAAATTCAATTTAATTTGCTGGCAGGTTGCCTGTGGGTGTATGGTGTTGCCCCTTTCTGAGATGGGAAAGACTTGGGAAGAAGTAGTTTTGGGATGGGAAAAAATGAGGTTTCAGTTTTGGACATCTTATATTCAAAATGCCTGTTAGACTAGATCTCAGGGCTGGAGATACATATATAAACGTAACTATTTCCTAAATTAATATCTTTTTATTCTAGTCATGTTGCTGTGGATTTGTTCTGAGAGGAGGAGTGCAGTGGGGGCAAGAGGCACGGAGTCACCACACAGACACCGGGAGTTGGGTGAAAGCGGGCTAGCGGTGAGCAGCCCACACACTCGTTTATTTCAGTTGGTGCTGCAGCTTATATAGCCGAGGCAGCCAATCCTGTCAAGGGGCAGTTTATGCCCTAACCAATCATAGCCTGTTGCCAGGCAGGCTCCTTTGCCAGGTGGGTTCTGAAGCCATTCCTGAGTAATTGATGCTAGCTTGCCAGTGGCCATCTTGGCATGGCCTTCTTATTCTACCACATGGTCACTGCCAATTTATAAGCTCAATAGTCAGGGATTGTATCTACATATAACTGGGTTAGGTGGACTCTGCAGATCTAGTATATTCAGATTTCTGATGCTCAGAATGAACCATATATATACAACAGAGGGAATTTTATTTTAATCAAGGTTATTGCTAATAGTATGTGTTATGTGGAATAGTCATATTGCCTATATTATATGAAGAGAAAATTCTCTTAAAAGACAAATAGGTGTGGGGAGCAATTCGGACTAGACTGAGTTACTGGAATTAAGACTTATTCTATGCATCTGCTCTCCCACAATATGGCGCTGGGAGAGAAGTAAACAGCTTCCGCACAGCTGCCTCCAGCGCAGGGTCCTGTGTCGTTCCTCCACGAAGAGGGGGAGCGACAATAGGCTTTATATAAAAAAATAAAATGCAATGATGCAAAGAATCTACTGACTAAAACTCAGCTCTGTCAATGTTTGTGGGATTACAAAGGCAAATAGCTCACATGTTCTTTACCTAACCACCTTTCAATAAAAGAACAGGTATATACATTACCAGAGAAATATAATCTTCATGTAATAAATAATCCAAAAACTATATAGATTGCTATAGGAATTTACAGGAAGAAGAGGTAGCATTTTGGTAGGATGATAAAAAGGATTCTAAGTTAGAGGAGACATTTTAGTGTTTTCTTGAGTTTTTATAGATAGATTATGGGCAAGGCAATTTTAGATAGAATGGTAGGAGCAAAAATGCAGCGGCAGCAATTATAAGGCAAATAATCTCATTTGCCTACAGCATAATAAAGATGATCTTCAATTAATTCATTCAACACACATTTATAATAAATGCCTATTTTTCCTGAGTATCAATGGCCCTTAAATAAACATTACTTTCGTATCTTGCCTCCAGGAAACCTACAGTCTATTAGAGGAAACAGATGTATGGGCAAATGTATGTGAGTCACAGGACATTAGTCCTGCATACCGGAGATAAATCCCACTTGGTCAAGTGGAATGATATTTCTTATGTGTTGTTGGATTTGATTGGCTAGAATTTTGTTGATGATTTTTGCATCTATGTTCATCAGGGAAATTGATATGTAGTTTTCCTTCTCTGTTATATCACTTTCACTTTTAGGAAATAAGATTATGCTGGTTTCAGAGAAAGAACTTGGGAAGATTTCCCCATTTCAATTGTTCTGAATAACTTGAGAAGAATTGGAATTAGTTTTCTTTATTTTTAAATTTTATTGATTTTATTATTTTTAATTTATTTTTAAGGAATAGATATTTCCTAAGTACAACTTTAGAAATATAGTTATTCTTCTCACCATACAAACCCTCCCACTCATCCTCCTCATCCCTCTCCCCTTGCCAGACCAATTCTCCATTAAGATTCATTTTCAATTAACTTTGTATGCAGAAGACCAAACCTATATTAAGTAAAGATTTCAACAATTTCACACATGTGCGTGTGCAGACACACACACATAAAACTGTTTAAGGACTACTTTTACAGTTAACTCTCATAATACAACTCATTGAGGACAGAAGTTCTGCATGGAGAGTTAGTGCACAGTGACTCCTATTGTTAATTTAACAATTAACATGTATGACATCAGTGAGCACCCAAAGCTCTTGATATGAACTGCTTAGGCTATGGAAGCCTTTTGAGTCCACAAACTCCATCCGTATTTGGACAAGGCCATAAGCAAAGTGAAAGTTCTTTCCTCCCTTTATAGAAAAGTACCTCTTTCTTTGATGGCCACTTTTTTCTCCTGGGGTCTTATTCACAGAGATTCTTTATGTAGAACATTTTTTGCCACAGCATCTTGGCTTTCTTGCCTGAAATGCCTTCATGGACTTTTCAGCCAAACTAGGGAACCTTAAGGGCTGATTCTGAGGTAAGAAACACTTAAAGCATTTGTCATTCTATGAATCTACTGTGTGGACTGCTTCCTATGTTGGAACATTCTCTTCTTTTTAATTCTATTATTATTACCAAGTACCTGATGCTATTTATATGATCACTTTAACACTTACTCCTATCTACATGTTCACATTAACACTTAATATGATCACTTTAACAATTTATTTTAAAGATTTATTTTATTTATTTGAAAGACAAGGTTTCAGAGAGAGGTAGAGACAGAGAGAGAGGTGTTCTATCCACTGGTTCACTCCCCAGATGGCTGCAACGGCCGAAGCCAGGAGCCAGGAGCTTCTTCCAGGTCTCCCACGTGGTGCAAGGACCCAAGGATTTGGGCCATCTTCTACTGCTTTCCCAGGCCATAGTAGAGAGCTGGATCAGCCGGGACTAGAACCAGTGCCCATATGGGATGCCATGCTTCAGGCCAGGATTTTAACCCACTGTGCCACAGCACCAGCCCTGATCACTTTAAACAATTAAGATGACATTTTTACCATGAAGTTTAATGAGATTTGGAGTCCCATGACAAGTTTTCTTTTTTAAGATTTATTTATTTATTTAAAAGTCAGAGTTACACAGAGGAGAGGGAGAGGGAGAGAGAGAGAGAAAGAGAGAAAGAGAGGTCTTCAATCTGCTGGTTCATTCCCCCATTGGCTGCAATGGCCAAGCTGTGCTGATCCAAAGCCAGGAGCTTCTTCTAGGTCTCCCATGCAGGTGCAGGGGCCCAAAGGGTTGGGCTATTTTTCACTGCTCTCCCAGGCCATAGCAGAGAGCTGGATTAGAAGTGGAACAGCTGAGTTTTGAACCAGCAGCCATAAGGGATGTCAGTACTGCAGGCAGCAGCTTTACTTGCTATGCCACAGCGCCAGCCCCCCATGACAAGGTTTTAAACTGTAGCCTTAGAAGTAAGTCCATAGGAATGTATGCAGAGCTATACAGCTTTAGAGTTACAAACTTCCTCCTTTCTCTTTTATTCACATTCTTATTTTTTACTGAAATTTTCAATTGACTTTATGCACATATGATTAACTATATTAAATAAAGAGTTCAACAAATAGTATGAAGACGAAAAAAAAATCAAAAAACCAAACTGTTCCTCCATAGTCAAGATATCCCTTCTCAAAGTGTCAATTTTACTTCTACAGATTTCATTTTAGGTGCTCTATTAGTTCTCACAGATCAGGGAGAACATATGATATTTATCTGTTTGAAATTGGCTTATTTCACTCAGCATGATGGTTTCCAGGTTCATCCATTTTGTTGCAAATGATAAGATTTCATTTTTTTTTCCGCTGTGTAGTATTCCATAGTGTACATATCCTATAATTTCTTTATCCAGTCTTCTGTTGACAGGCATTTAGGTTAATTCCATGTCTTAGCTATTGTGAATGGAGCTACAATAAACATGAAGATGCAGATAACTCTTTTGTTTACCGATTTCATTTTACTTGTGTAAATTACCAAGAGTGGGATATCTGGGTCATTTGGTAAGTCTATATTCAGATTTTTGAGGGTATCTTCATACTGTCTTCTATAGTGGCTTTTCTAGTTTACATTCCCAACAGCAGTGGATTAGGGTACCTTTTCCCTCGCTTTCCTACCAGCATTTGTTGTTTGTTGATTTTTGTGTGAAAGCCATTCCATCTGGGGTGAAGTGAAAGTTCATTGTAGTTTTGATTTACATTTCCTTGACAGCTTGTTGTCCTGGACAGTTTTTCATGTATTTGTTGGCCATTTGAATTTCCTCTTTTAAAAACATCTGTTTAAGTCCTTTGCTCATTTCTTAACTGTGTTGTTTGTTTTGTTGTTGTGGAGTTTCTTATCTCTTTGTAGATTCTGGTTATTAATCCTTTATCAGTTGCATAGTTTGCAAATAATTTCTCCCATTCTGTCGGTTTCCTCTTCACTTTGCTATTTCTTTTATTTCTCAATTTAATGTAATCCCATTTGTTAATTTTGGTTTTGACTGCCTGTGCCTCTGAGGTCTTTTCCAAGAACTCTTTCCTGTGCCAATGTCTTGCAGGGTTTCCCCAATGTTCTCTAATAATTTGATGGTGTCAGGTCGTAGACTTAGATCTTTAATCCATGTTGAGTGGATTTTTGTGTAAAGTGTAAGTTAGGAGTTTTGCTTCATACTTGTGCTGTGGAAATCCAGTTTCCCAGCACCATTTGTTGATAGACAGTCTTTGCTTCAGGGATTGGTTTAAGCTCTTTGGTCAAATGTAAGTTGGTTATAGATGTTTGGGTTGATTTCTGGTGTTTCTATTCTGTTCCATTGGTCTATCCATCTACTTTTGTACTGGTACTAAGCCTGTTTTTTTTTTTTTTTTTTTTTTTTTGACAGGCAGAGTGGACAGTGAGAGAGAGAGACAGAGAGAAAGGTCTTCCCTTGCCGTTGGTTCACCCTCCAATGGCCGCCGCGGCCGGCGCGCTGCGGCCGGCGCACCGCGCTGATCCGATGGCAGGAGCCAGGAGCCAGGTGCTTTTCCTGGCCTCCCATGGGGTGCAGGGCCCAAGCACCTGGGCCATCCTCCACTGCACTCCCTGGCCACAGCAGAGGGCTGGCCTGGAAGAGGGGCAACCGGGACAGAATCCGGCGCCCCGACCGGGACTAGAACCCGGTGTGCCGGCGCCGCTAGGCGGAGGATTAGCCTAGTGAGCCGCGGCGCCGGCCCTAAGCCTGTTTTTTTTTTTTTAAATATTTATTTATTTATTTGAAAGTCAGAGTTACACAGGGAGTGAAGGGGAAGCAGAGAGAGTGGTCAATCTTCCATCCACTGGTTCACTTCCCAGATGGCTGCAACCATTGCAGCTGGGCCAGTCCGAGGCCGGAAACCAAGAGCTTCTTTCAGGTCTTCCACATGGGTGCAGGGACTAAGGACTTGGGCCATCTTCTACTGCTTTCCTAGGCCTTAGCAGAGAGCTGGATTGGAAGTGGAGCAGCTAGGACTTGAACTGGCACCCATATGGGCTGTCGGCACTGCAGGTGGTGGCTTTACCCAGTACACCACAGTGCCATCCCTGAGGCTGTTTTAAATATAACAGCCTTGTAGTGTGTCTTAAAATCTGGTATTGTGATTCCTCGGGCTTTGTTTTTGTTGTATAAGATTGCTTTAGCTATTTGAGGTCTCTCATGCCTCCATATGAATTTCAGCATCGTTTTTTCTAGAGATGAGAAGAAAATCTTTGGTATTTTGATTGATATCACATTGAATCTGTAAATTGCTTTTAGACGAATGGACATTTTGATGATATTGATTCTTCCAATCCATGAACATAAAAGTTTTTTCAATTTTTGTATCTTTCTATAGCTTTCTTTAATGTTTTAAAATCTCATCATGGAGATCTTTTATATCCCTGGTTAAATTTATTCTAAGGTATTTAATTTTTTTTGTAGATATTGTGAATGGGATCTCAGAAGTTCTTTCTAGGCTGTGACATTGTGTATACAAAGGCTGCTGATTTTTGTGTTTTGACTTTATATCCTGTTAATTTACAAACTCTTCTATGAGTTCCAATAGTCTCTTAGTGGAGTCTTTTGGATCACCTATATATAAAACCATGTCATCTGCAAATAAGGATAGTTTGACTTCCTCCTTCCCAATTTGTATCCATTTGATTTCTTTTTCTTGCCTAATGGCTCTGGCTAGAACTTCCAGTACTATATTGAATAGCAATGTTGAGAGTGGCCATGCTTGTCTAGTACTGGATCCGAGTGAGAATGGTTCCAACTTTTGCCCATTCAAAATGACATTGGCCATGGGTTTGTCATAAATTGCCTTGATTGTGTTGAGGAATGTTCCTTCTTTTTTTTTTTTTTTCTTTTTGATAGGCAGAGTTAGAGAGAGACTGAGAGACAGAGAGAAAGGTCTTCCTTTTCCGTTGGTTCACCCCCCAAATGGCTGCTATGGCCGGTGCGCTCCGCCTATCCGAAGCCAGGAGCCAGGTGCTTCCTCCTGGTCTCCGATGCGGGTGCGGGGCCCAAGCACTTGGGCCATCCTCCACTGCCTTCCTGGGCCACAGCAGAGAGCAGGACTAGAAGAGGAGCAACCAGGACAGAATCCGGTGCCCCAACCGGGGCTGGAACCTGGGGTGCTGGTGCCGCAGGTGGAAGATTAGCCAAGTGAGCCATGGTGCCAGCCGAGGAATGTTCCTTCTATACCCAATTTACTTAGAGTTTTCATCATGAATGGGTGTTGTATTTTATCAAATGCTGTCTCTGCATTTATTGAGATAATCCTATGGTTTTTGTTCTTCAATTTTTTAATGTGATATATCACATTGATTGATTTGTGAATGTTGAACCATCCCTGCATACCAGGAATAAATCCCACTTGGTCTGGGTGGATGAACTTTCTGGTGAGGTGTTGGATTCAGTTGGCTATAATTTTGTTGAGGATTTTTGTGATTATGTTCATCAGGGAAATTGTTCTGTAGTTCTTTGTCTGTTGCATCTTTTTCAGGTTTAGGAATTAAGGTGATGCTGGCTTAACAGAAAGAATTTGTGAGTATTCTCTCCCTTTCAATTGTTTTGAATTACTTAGAAGAGTGAGTTCTTCTTTAAATGTCATAAAATTTAGCAGTGGAGCCATCTGGTCCTGAGCTTTTCTTTGTTGGCAGGAATTTTATTACTGATTCATTTCTGTCTTGGTTATGGGTCTGTTTAGGTTTTCAATGTCTTAATTGCTCAAATTAGGTAGGTTGTATGTGTCTAGGAATCTATGCATTTCTTCTAGGTTTCCCAGTTTGTTGGCATAGAGCTCTTTGTAGTAATTTCTGATGATTTTTTTTTTATTCCTGTGGTATTTATTGTTACATTTCCTCTTTCATCTCTAATTTTATTAATTTGCCTCCTCTCTCTCCTTTTTTTGGTTAGTTCAACCAATGGTGTGTCAATTTTATTTTTTCAAAAAGCCAGCTCTTTGTTTTGCTAATCTTTTGTAATGCTTTTTGGTTTTAATTTTGTTAATTTCTTCTCAATTTTCATTATTTCTCATCTCCTACTAGTTTTGGGTTTGTTTTGCTATTGTTTTCCCAGATTTCTGAGATGCATTGATAGCTCATTTATTTGGTGCTTTTCTAATTTCTTGATATAGGTAGCAATTCTATAAACTTTCATGTTAACACTGCTTTTGCTGTATCCCATGTTTTGATTTTTGTATTGTCATCTTCATTTTTTTTTCAGAATTTTTTTCAGTTCTCTTTTGGTTTCTTCCATGACCCACTGTCATTCAGGAGCATGTTGTTCAGTCTACATGTGTTTGCATGTGTTCTAATGATTCCTGAGTTGTGGATTTCTAGCTTCATTCCATTGTCATCTGAGAAGATGCATGTTATGATTTAAATTTTTTTGAATTTTCTGAGTCTTGCTGTATGGCCTAGCATGTAGTCAATACCAGAAAAAGCTCCATGCACTGGTGAGAAGAATGTATATTCTGCTAGTGTAGGAATGAAAGATCTGTAGATATCTGTTAGGTCCATTTGGTCTATAGTGTTGATTAACTCTGTTGTTTCCTTGTTGATTTTCTGTCTGGTTGATCTGTCCATTGCTGAAAGTGGGGTATTGAATTCCCCCATTACTATTGTATTGGAGTCTATGCCTCCATTCAGATCCCTTAACATTTCTTTTTTATTTTTATTTATTTTATTTTTATTTTTTATTTTTTTATATTTATTTATTTAGACAGGTAGAGTTAGACAGTGAGAGAGAGAGAGAGAAAGGTCTTCCCTCTATTGGTTCACCCCCCAAATGGCTGCTATGGCTGGAGCTATTCTGATCTAAAAACAGGAGCCAGGTGCCTCCTCCAGGTCTCCCACAAAGGTACAGGGGCTCAAGCACCTGGGCCATCCTTCCCAGGCCACAGCAGAGAGCTGGACTGGAAGAGGAGCAACCGGGACTAGAACCCGGTGCTCATATGGGATGCCAGCACCATAGGCGGAGGATTAACCAAGTGAGCCATGGCGCTGGGCCCCTTAACATTTCTTTTAAATAGCCGGGTGCCCTGTAATTAGGTGCAAATACGTTTATAATAGTTATATCTTCCTGTTGAATTGATCCCTTAATCATTACTAGTGCCCATTTTTGAGTCTTTTAACAGTTTTGTTTTAAAGTCTATTTGTCTGATATTAGGATGGCTATACCAGTTCTTTTGGTTTCTGTTAGCATGGAATATCTTTTTCCATTCTTTCATACTCAGTGTGTGTTGGTGAGATGTATTTCTTGTAGGCAGAAAATATATGGGCTTTGCTTTTTAATCCATTCAGCCAGTCTGTGTCTTTTAATTGGAGAGTTGAGGCCATTTACATTCAGATTGACTATTTTTTTATTTTTTATTTTTTAATTTTAATTTTTTGACAGAGTGGACAGTGAGAGAGAGACAGAGAGAAAGGTCTTCCTTTGCCGTTGGTTCACCCTCCAATGGCTGCTACAGCTGGTGCATTGCGGCCGGCGCACTGCGCTGATCCGATGGCAGGAGCCAGGTACTTCTCCTGGTCTCCCATGGGGTGCAGGGCCCAAGGACTTGAGCCATCCTCCACTGCACTCCCGGGCCACAGCAGAGAGCTGGCCTGGAAGAGGGGCAACCGGGACAGAATCCGGCGCCCCGACTGGGACTAGAACCCGGTGTGCCAGCGCCGCAAGGCAGAGGATTAGCCTGGTGAGCTGCAGTGCTGGCCTCAGATTGACTATTAAGTAACAGCTTTGCTGTGCTATTCCCCATAAGTATACCTATATTTTTAGTTTGGATTTCTTTTTTACTTTTATTGGGAGATTTTCTAACTTCACCTTCTTTTGTAGTGATGACCAGGTTTCTGTGTTTCTGTGTGCAGCACATCTTTAAGCATCTTTTGCAAGGTCCGAAAGATGGTGATGAATTCTTTCAATTTCTGTTTGTTATGGAAATTTTTTTTCACCTTTATTCATAAATGAGAAGTTTGCAGGGTACAGTATTCTGGGTTAACATTTTTTTTTTCTCTTAAGACTTGGAATATATCTCACCATTCTCTCCTAGCCTGTAGAGTTTCTGATAAGAAGTCCACAGTGAGTCTAATTGGATATCCTCTGAAAGTAAACTGGCATTTCTCTAAAGCACATTTTAGAGTCTTTTGTTTATGTTTTACTGTGGTGAGTTTGACTACAGTGTGTTGTGGTTAAAATCTTTTCTTATCATGTCTGTGAGGAGTTCTATGTGCTTCCTGTATTTGGATGTCCCTTTCTTTCTCCAAATTAGGGAAGATTTCTGTTATTATTTCACTGAAAACTAATCCTTTGTTTGCATGCCTTCAGGAACTCCTAAGACCTATATGTTGGGTTGTTTGATAGTATCCTACAGATCTCCAACAATGTTGTTTCGATTTCTAATTTCTTCTTCTTGTTTTTGGTCGCGCTGTAAAATTTCCTGAGATTTGTCCTCTAAGTCAGATATTCTTTCCTCTGCTTCACTGATTCTGTTGTTAAGGCTTTCTACTGCATTTTTTATTTGTTCTGTTGAATTCTTCATTTCCAAGATTTCATTATGATTTCTCTTTAAGATCTCAATTTTGTGGGAGAAATTTTCTTTCATGTCATGTACGGATTTCCTTAGTTCATGGATTTGATTCTGAATAATTCTAACTAATCCTCTGATCAATTTTTTGAATTCCATTTCTGGCATTTTTTTAGAAAACTTTTATTTCATTAATACAAATTTCGAAAGTACAACTTGTGGACTACAGCGGTTCCCCCCCATAACCATCCTCCCACCCACAAACTATCCCATCTCCCGCTCCAAAAAAAATCTCCCATCCCATTCTTCATTAAGATTCATTTTAAATTATCTTTATATACAGAAGATCAAATCAGTCTATACTAATTAAAGCTTTCAACAGTTTGTACCCACACAGACACACAAAGTGTAATGTACTGTTTGAAGGCTAGTTTTACCATTAATTCACATAGTACAACACATTAAGGACAGAGATCCTACATGAGGAGTAAGTGCACAGTGACTCCCGTTGTTGATTTGACAATTGACACTCTTATTTATGATGTCAGTAATCACCCAAGGCTCTTGTCATGAGCTGCCAAGGCTATGGAAGCCTCTTGAGTTCACAAACTCTGACCTTATTTAGACAAGGCCATATTTAAAGTGGAAGTTCTCTCCTCCCTTCAGAGAAAGGTGCCTCCTTCTTTGATGGCCCATTCTTTCCACTGGGATCTCACTCACAGAGAACTTTCATTTAGGTCATTTTTTTCTGGCATTTTTTTAAATCTCTTCATCTTCACATTCTAGTATTGAAGTGTTGTGTTCTTTTGGGGGTGTCATATTGTATTCCTTATTCTTGTTTCTTAAATTTCTGCATTTATTATTCAGCATTTGTGGAGATACTCATTGTTTTTTGTTGTTTTTTTTTTTTTTTTTTTTTTTTTTTTTTTTTTTGGTCTGGGGGCTTTTATGTTTGGACTATGCCGCTGTGTAATAGTAGAGTGTCCACTTTTTCAGTGAATACCCAGAGGCACATTGTGGGTGTGGCCAGGGAGCTCTGTTCAATGCTCCAGGATGAAGGGAGTGTCCAAGGTGATACTCAGGTTGGCATGGTAAATCTCTCTCTCTCTCTCTTTTTTTTTTTATCAGAGGGGAGGTTTGTTCTGTTCTGTTTGCATAATCTCAGCTCACCTCCTCTCCTCAAAGGAGAAAAGTGCCTGGGTGCTCGCCTCAGTGGGTATAATATTTGTCCACGCTGCCACAAGAACTACACAAAGGATCTGTGCAAAGTTCTCAGTGTAAGCATTCCCGAGCACCTGGCTCCCTGTCAATTTTTCTCACAGACTCAAGAGTCTCTGCTTGGCTGCTTGCTGGGTGTGTGGACATAAGCTGACACAACTGTTATGTGTGTCCAAAATGGCATCTGCCCTCTGTCAGCTTGTTATCGGAGGCTGGTGCAGGGTGGTTGAGGAGAGAGAAACGTACCCTCCCCCTTTTGTGTGTTCCTCTGGTTTGGCAATACCCTTGTCCCCCACAGGGCTCAAGCCGGATTCCCTCCAGGCTGTTCTTGTGGCTTTATCTCTAATGGCTTGGGTTGCTGCAGACTGGTCTCACCTCACTCCAGAGCTGGTGCTGAGGTTCTCAGCTGCTGGGGTCCAGAGTTGTGTGTGTCCACACCCTCCACGTAGGTCCACAGCATCCCTCAAATTGTGTGGAATTTCCTCTGCCATTTTTTCCCTAAGTCTTCCCTGGGACTACACTCTCTCCACTTTTTAAAAACTATCTTCTCCTAGACTGGAGCAGTAAGCTCTCTTCCTATTCTGTCATCTTAATCCAACCCCTAAAATTTTGTTCTTATAAAAGGATAATTTATTGACTCATAAAAACTAAAAAGAATCATTGTGAATATAACTATAGACATAGCTGGATCAAGGAGTTAAAATGGTAGCATCAGACACCCTTTCCCTCTTTCTCTGAATTCTATTTTTACCTCTCAGGCTTTCTCCACATACTGACGAAATTGGTTCCAGGCTCATATTCTATCAATTTAGTAGCCTAGCCAAAAGAGTGCTTCTTTTTTCATACTGGAATAGTCTTGAGTTTGATAGCCTGATATGCTATGCTGAATCAGACACTGTAGCTATAGGATTTGCTTTTTTTTTTTTAGTTGACTAGCCTTTTGTTTTGGAAATACTACCATTTATAGAAGGTGGGATTAGCCTTAGCCAGCACCACATGGACTGAGAAGACACCTTTTTCTTTGTCAAAAGGAGGTGCTTTCTTTTATCAGAAGAGGGAATGATAGGCAACAACCAATAGATGTTCAATTCAAAGTGACTAAAAATGAGACCAAGACAACAGAAGAAAGTAGGTGAAGGAGGGAGGATGAAAGAAGGTGGAGGAAAGAGCAAAGAGGGAGAGAAAAAAGCCACAAAGAGAAAGGAGAGATTCACCTCGATAAAAGCCATATGCCCTATATAGGGCTAGTTGGCAGAGCTACATACTGCCTCAAACTATAAAGTGAAGACATTGCTCAGAAGGTTTATATGAACATTCTATGTAGAAAATAACGAGAATTCCATATTTGGCTTAGACATACACACTTAGCACTGGGTTCTGTAACTTTATTTGTGACTCAAAAAAATGTGGAGGTTATCACATGCCTTCAGGCCTTTCATATTTTCCATAGATGCAAGTGTCTGCTAAGGATTTTCTTCACAGCTTCTTTTACATCTTTGTTCCTTAGGCTGTAAATGATGGGATTCAACATTGGGGTTACCACCCCATAAGACAGTCCAATTATTTCATCAGATGCTTTTGTGTACTTTGTCTTAGGCTTCATGTACATAAAAAGAGCTGAACCATAGAATAACGTGACCACGGTCAGGTGGGCTGAACAGGTAGAAAAAGCCTTCTTTCTTCCTTCAGAAGAATTAATTTTCAGGATAGAAGAGAGGATAAACATGTACGAGATGGAAATTAACAGTAGAGGAATCATCAGTAAAACAATACTTGCAACTGTCATGATAAGCACATTCATGGAGATATCTGAGCATATGAGTTTAAGAAGAGCCAGGATCTCACAACTAAGATTATCAATGATGTTATTACCACAGAAAGGTAGAATCATTGTCAGTACTGTTTGCACCAACGAGTTCAGACAGCCTATGATCCAGGACCATGCAGTCATTTGCATGTATAACACCTTCTTCATGATGATGGGGTACCTCAATGGGTTGCAGATGGCCACATACCGATCATAGGCCATCACAGCCAGGAGGACACATTCAGTGGAACCCAAGCCAAGGGAAATAACCATCTGCAGAGCACAGCCAAGGAAGGAGATAGATTTTCTCTCAGACATAAGTATGACAAGCATTTGAGGAATAGATGATGATGTATAGCAGATGTCCAAGAATGAGAGGTTTCCAAGGAAGAAGTACATGGGGGTGTGGAGGCGAGAATCCAGTATGCTAATTATGAGCAGGAAGCTATTTCCCAGGAGGATTATCAGGTACATAAGGAGGCAGAGCACAGATAGGAAAAACTGGAGCTCTGGGTATTGAGAAAGTCCTACCAGAAAGAATTCAGTCACTGCAGAGTAATTTTCAGCTTTCATGTGTCTATGTCATCTGCAGGATTTTGAAAAGGACATGAATCAAGGAAATTAAAATATTTGGTATAGATGTCTCAAATAACTTTCACTTCTATTACTTGGTTTTATTGTTGAAAGAGCCCCTGGAATTAACAAAGGCAGAGATATTTATTTTATTAATAATGATATGAGAGATCAATACTGCTTAGCATCACCTAGCAGCAGAGACTGGAAATTGAAAACTGGAAAATGCCAGGCCTCTAATCACAAAAAACCTAGGAACAAACTACTTTCTATTTTCTTTCTTTTTTTTTAAAGATTTATTTATTATTTGTAAGGCAGAGTTACAGCGGCGGGGTGGGGGTGGGGTCTTCCATCCGCTGGTTCACTCTTCAGATGGCAGCAATGGCTGGAGCTGTGCCTATCCGAAGTTAGGAGCCAAGAGCTTTTTCTCGGTCTCCCACACCGGTTGAGGGGTCCAAGGACTTGGGCCATCTTCCACTGCTTTCCCAGGGCATAGCAGAGAGCTGGATTGGAAGTGGAACAGCAAGGACTCCACACCCCTATACTGTTAGTCACCAAGAACTACCTTTCCCCCTAACTTTTACATTTTCCAGTTGTTTTAATTTTGCTATTCTTTCTCTACCACTTACCTCTTAGCCGCATATTTTGTTTTTCCAGGGAAGTTCATATCATTTTATAACCATTTATATGTATTTTTCCTTACTATCACATTTGCCTCTATCAGTCACATACCTGAAATCCTTCAGCCTTTGTCTTTACTCTGCAAATCAATATACATTTCAGTCTTAAGTTACTCAATTTTTTTGCCTTTTTTTTACACATTTTTCCATCCCAGCTTATTTTCTGTTAAGTTGTGCTTATGTGTATCTTTATCCCTACAACATTAAAAACTCAACTGTACTATAGTTGTTTCATATTTATTCATTTGAAGCATTGAATCATGATTATAGACTTATTTTATAAAGGATTGTATCTCATACTTTGTTATTGCATCACTGGAGTAGCTTTCATCTCGTTGGTTGTGGTTTAAAATTGAAAATGTTTCCTTTCAATCATATTCTTAATACCATAACTATATCTTTGATTCTTTGTATCCAAAGAGCCTGCATAGATGAATGAAAGGCTTACTTCTTGACTGGTCATGGATGACAGCATACCTGTTTTCCTTTAAGGGATAGGAGAGGAAAAGTCCTTTCCCCCATTCCTTACCTATACAGTTTGTTTCTCTTAGATAATATTACCTCTGGTGATTTTGCATGATTAATGAAAAGAGATGATGGTACCAGTGTCTAGTATGTTGGAAAATACTGTCTTCCTGCACTGCTTTTCTGTCTCCAGCCATGTTGGGCCTATTTCCAGAAAGGAATCAATTGAGGCAGTAGTTTTAATTTGTTGGGAGAAAGTTGTGAAAACAGATAAGTGAGAAGGTGAAGAGAAAAGAAGGGGAGGAGAAGGAAAAAGAGTCAATATTTACTGTTAAAAAATACACTAAACAGGCTGGCGCCGCAGCTCACTAGGCTAATCCTCCGCCTTGCGGCGCCGGCACACTGGGTTCTAGTCCCGGTCGGGGCTCAGGATTCTATCCTGGTTGCCCCTCTTC
Source organism: Oryctolagus cuniculus (assembly GCF_964237555.1). Lineage (NCBI taxonomy): Eukaryota > Metazoa > Chordata > Mammalia > Lagomorpha > Leporidae > Oryctolagus > Oryctolagus cuniculus. Next base: position 208,563,561 of record NC_091432.1, on the reverse strand, counting down.
CAGGCCAGCTCTCTGCTGTGGCCAGGGAGTGCAATGGAGGATGGCCCAAGTCCTTGGGCCCTGCCCCCCATGGGAGACCAGGAGAAGCACCAGGCTCCTGCCTTCGGATCAGCGCGGTGCGCTGGCTGCAGCGCGCCGGCCATGGCAGCCATTAGAGGGTGAACCAACTCCAAAAAGGAAGACCTTTCTCTCTCTCTCTCTCTCACTGTCCACTCTGCCTGACAAAAAAAAAAAAAAAAAAAAAATGCACTAAACTACACTAAACATTCATATTGTGGGAGTGGGATTGTTGAAGAGAAAGAGGAATGGCTGTTTTTATCTGTTCAAAAAAGGTCCAAGGTAAGGGAAGATATTCTTCTAAAATTAAGGGTGAATAAGAGGGCAAAAAAAGAATAGCTTCACAAAAAACATTTAGTTAGCCCATCACACAAAAAAGACATATCTTAATGCCTATATTTTCTTTTCTTTTCCTCCTCTCATTCTGCTATTTATGCTCTTACGATGGTGTCAAGGGAAGAATTATTGGGTGGGTTTGCTTCCCAAAATCTTCACTAGCAGAGAAATATAAGAAAAAACACTGTGTTTCTATACAGAAAATCTCAAGAAATGTCTGCTGGCCCACATCTAATCACATTATCACTCCTAGGTGCCTCAAAGATAGAAATTCTGCACTGCTACTGATACCCCTAATGTTCTTTAATGACAATGCTGGATTTCTTTTGATCCCCTCCAAATACTGCACTCTTTCTTGTCTATGCCTTTGTACTTGTTCTTAAGCTGGAAGAGCCTCTTCTGAGTAGAATATTATCTTTTCTAGTAAAACTCCTTATCTTTTGTTGTGAGAATTATGCCCTTGCTTTGTTTTGTTGTAGAACTCTGGGATTGTTGCTCCTTTTCTTTTACTCAGGTATTCAGTCCAGCCCATGCCATATGTATTGTGATATGTAATAGAACTCCAATTGTGAGTACTAGATTTTCAAGATGGACACTGGATGCAGAGTGCTTTTGACAGTTATTTTACAGTTTTAAGAAACAATTTATATGTTATATATTTTAATGTGAAAATTTATTGCAAATTTATTTTATGAAACTAAAATTGTCTTTTTACTCAAATAGTCAGATAGAATGAAACTATAATCCATATAATTTATAAATTAAGAATACAAGATACATCCAAACTGTGTACTAAACTGATGTCATATATTTTTATTAATGCATGGAATTCCAGAATACTACCTGGAGACTTTTGAATATAATATATGAAACAGGTAGATATAAAAACTAAAATATAACAGTACTTAAAAATTTAGTAGAAAGGGCATTAAAAGATGTCTATTTTGATGCAAAGTATTTGAAATCTATGCATAATGTTTTCATATGCATTTTCTGTGAACTTTTGAATACTGCTCACTTAAATACCAAAGAGCATTTGATAGAATACAATTCTTAGTAAAACTTTTTAGTAATCTAGACCTAGCAGAATAAATCATTAAGATGATAAAAGGTCGTCTCAAACAACTGGCCAGCATAATTGTTGGTGAGATGCTGGACGTATTTTTCAAATGTTATTAAAAATGGAATATTACTATTATCTGATGAAATAGAAAGGCAAGAATAAGTGACATTGTAAGTACCATCATATTTGAAGTCCAATCATGCTTTAATATTAATTTTTCCTTTAGGAAACTGGAATTCTGGCGTGTGTTGGTCATGATATAACATATAAGGTATAATATATAACATGTAATATAATGTATAATATATGTAATATATAATAATAACATATAAGGTATAATGCCACATGAAATTTTACCAATGCAAATTGTGTTCTTGGAGAAGAATTAAGGACAGAGGAGGGACAATGCAGTTAGGAGGATTTCTAATAATGTAGCTTTCTCTGAAATGTGAGAGTTGGGGGCATTCATAATTTTCTTTATTTTTTCCATAATTTCCAAATAATTATTAATTAATCTAAACTTTATTTTTATAAATACCAGAAATAACATTTTCAAGTTTTCTTTGAAAAAAAGAATAGTGGCAAGGACATCCAGAACTTTGACACTAGTTTTCTGTAAAACTTGAATAAGAAATTAGTCAATGGACAGGAAATTGGAGAAGAGCTTTATGTTGCTTTATATTACAAAGACTAATTTAATGCCACAGTGTTGTGATTTCAGCCAAACAACCTTGCACAGATATCTACCACCAGCAGATACACTGACATAACCTCAATCATTGCTAATGGAATCTATATAATCCATCAATTTGAATGTGATAAAGCTTAGCAGCACAGATAGGATGCACTATAAAGCATCCAACAGTGTCACACAGGAATAAAAAAGACAGAGGAAACACTGGAAGGAAGCATGGGGAAGCAGTAAGGGCTTCTGTTACCTCTGCTCTTTCCTCTGTGTCATAAAGAAGTAAAATTTCAGTTTCTTGTTTATCCAGGTTTTTTTTTTTTACTCTCTCCATAAAGACTTTTATAATTGGCCTTCACCATTTGGTTGTCACCTACGGAAAGAAAACACATTCTTCTTCAACCATGGATAGTGAAATAGTCACCCTTCTCCCCATGTTTACCAAAAGAGAGAGTAGTAGTTTGTAAAGGATATATACCCAACTGAACTCCCTGATTTTAAGCTAAGGAACCTTTTGAGCAGTGTATATACTCACCTTGGAAGGTTTCCTGAGGAGAAAATCTTCAGCACATAATATTGCATCCTGTATTCTGCGTCATCTAGTTTTTCTTGCTGTTTATAAAACATCTTTGTTCTTCACAATATGAGCTCTCTGGCAGGAGGTCCCTAGTGCTTCTCTGATAAATGATCCCCTGAGGGCTCTAAAAGGAACTTACAACAAGCAGGACTATGAGTTAGAATTAAGTGCATTCCTTCCTTTTTTTTTTTTTTAATAGTCCTAAGAATTATTCTACTTATTTTCCCCTACTAACATTGCTGCGTGAATACAAAGTGCAATTCTCTGTTGCTTCGAATGCAGCTGAAGCTCTTGTCTTAAGGAGCCTCTGTCTGTGCAATAGGTTCCCTTCTGGTATAGAATAGAACATGCTATTCTGCATGTTCAAATAGTTTCTGGGTCTCTTCCATGTATGCCTACCATTATCCAATCCTCATCCCCCTTTGTTCCTGTTGCTTATAAGGTATCTTTATGGAGAAGTACTGTGGTTTAATGAAAAGGGCAGTTTTTTTGGATTAATGGGACATAGAGTAGCTTATTAGCTATACTAACCTTGAGCATGACACTTCATATGAGCATGACATAAAATATGGTAACAATGCCTTCATTGTAGTGTTGTTTTGAAGATTAACATAATATACCTGAAAGATCTACACACAGAAGGAGTACTCAATACATACTTTATTAGTTTAATCTGAACTCCCAGGCTGCTGTTCTTTCATTTTCCATGGTAAAGAGAAATAACTAACTTCAAATGATGCTCATATATTTTAAAGACATTGTCTTCACTCAATAATTCCTTATTTTCCATGTTTTTGGACCATTTCATTAAATATTTTTTAAATAAATGATCATTCAGAATTCATGGTCCCATATCCTCTGTTTTTTGAAAATAGATCCCCCAAACTCTTCCAGTCTACTTTATTTGAGTATCAGTGCAGGATCCTTGAAATATCTACATTCAACAGATAGCATGTTTAGTTGTGACTATAGTCTTCAAGGAATTGATTGTAGGTACAAATGTGGTTCTCTCTACTTAGCATTCCCTTTCTCTAGTGTGTCAGTAAATGTTTCTGAAGTGCAAAGAAATGGTTTCATACTGAGATATAGTCGACTATGAAGTCATTGAGGGTTTTTCTCTTTAGTTTGAACTGTCTTCCCTTTGATCTATAATCAGGCTATGGTACCCTTTGGTAAACATTGCCATAGTTCCAGATGGCTGCTAGTAGGGGTGGGAGGCATAAACCAAAAGTGAGCTTTCATCTCCAATAGACATTCATATCATAAGTTTGAGTCAATAGCAAATTGATCTTCCACCTAGGTACTCTAACCTCTGTGCTCTAAGCATGTCCAGGGAACTCGCCAGTTGTTCTGATAGCCAAATTTTTATTCTCTTCTAAAAGACCCTGTAATCTCACAAGTGACTTAAAGTTGAATTTTAAGTTTTTCTGGAGATAGAAACTTTTAGATATAAGATATAGGTAATGTCTCAAAGAACTAATTATATCTTACTCATGAAATGATACTTTTTCTTCTTTATTTTGCCTGATAATAGAAATATATATTCATTGCAGAAAATTTGAGACAGAATACTAAGTGGAACAAATGGAAGTCACTTATAATTTTGCATGTAACTATTGATATTTTGACACATTTGAACATACACTGAATATAACAAAAATTTTGGCACACTGCGTTTGCTGTTTTATAAGGAGTTTTATTTTTAATTTTAAAATTAAAATTTTTACTATTATTAAAAATATATTTATTTGAAACTCAGAGTTACAGATTGAGAGGGATAGAGAACAAGAGAGAGAGAGAGAGAGAGAGAGAGAGAGAGAGAGAGATATCACAATGGAGAGTGCCTTCATCCTCTGGTTCACTCCCAAAATGGCCTCAATGGCTGGATCTGGGCCAGTACAAAGCCAAGAGCCAGAAGCTCCTCAGGGGCCCAAGCACTTGGGTCATCCCACTGCTTTTCCAGGCACATCAGCTAGGAGCTTGTTTGGAAGTGGAGTAACCGGTATTTGAATTGGTGCCTGTATGGGATGCCCGTGTGGCAAGCGGCAGCCTCACTGGCTACACCACAACACAAACCCCTCTAAGCATATTTTAAAATTAACAATATATAGTATTTGTTTTCTCATGTTATTATTTTCTTTATAAAATTTTATTTAATTTATAAGAGTTTTATGTATTTCATGTATACAGATTTAGGAACATAATTGCTACTTCCCTCCCTCCCACCCTCACTCCCAGTCCTTCTTCTTCCTCTCTCTCCCATTCTTGCTCCTAATTTTACAGAGATCTACTTTCAGTTTGCTTAATGATCAAAAGGTTAACCCTACACTGAGTAAAGAGTTCAATAAATAGTATGAAGAAAAAAACCCACTGTTCCTCAACAGAAGAGACATGGGCTGTAAACAATCATTGACTCTCAAAATGTCCATTTCATTACACTACACTACATTATAAGTGCTCTGTTAGTTACCTTGGATCAAGGAAAACATGATATATGTATTTTTTTTTTTTTTTACTTTTTTTGTTGTTGTTCCCTGTGGCATTCCCTCCCTGAATGCTATCATCCCCTTGGAAACTTTTGTTTGTCTATTTGTTTTTTTTTTTTTCCTTGTATTTCCTTTTATTTTTTTTAACTTTTATTTAATGAATATAAATTTCCAAAGTACAGCTTATGGATTACAATGGCTTCCCCCCCTATAACGTCCCTCCCACCAGCAACCCTCCTCTTTCCCTCTCATTCCCCCCTTCCATTCACATCAAGATTCATTTTCAATTCTCTTTATATACAGAAGATCAGTTTAGCATATATTAAGTAAAGATTTCAACAGTTTTCTCCCACACAGAAACATGAAGTGAAAAATACTGTTTGAGTACTATTTATAGCATTAAATCACAATGTACAGTACATTAAGGACAGAGATCTCACATGAGGAGTAAGTGCACAGTGACTGCTGTTGTTGACTTAACAAATTGACACTCTTGTTTATGGTGTCAGTAATCACCCTAGGCTCTTGTCATGAGTTGCCAAGGCTATCGAAGCCTTTTGAATTTGCCGACTCTGATCATATTTAGACAAGGTCGTAGTCAAAGTGGAAGTTCTCTCATCCCTTCAGAGAAAGGCACCTTCTTCTTTGATGACCTGTTCTTTCCACTGGGATCTCACTCACAGAGATCTTTCATTTAGGTTGTTTTTTTTTTTCCCCCAGAGTGTCTTGGCTTTCCATGCCTAAAATACTGTCATGGGCTTTTCAGCCAGATCTGTGTGCCTTAAGGGCTGATTCTGAGGCCAGAGTGCTGTTTAGGACATCCGCCATTCTATGGGTCTGCTGTGTATCTCACTTCCCATGTTGGATCGTTCTCTCCCTTTTTTATTCTATCAGTTAGTATTTGCAGACACTAGTCTTGTTTGTGTGATCCCTTTGACTCTTAGACCTATCAGTGTGATCAATTGTGAACTGAAATTGATCACTTGGACTAGTGAGATGGCATTGGTACATGCCACCTTGATGGGATTGAATTGGAATCCCCTGGTATGTTTCTAACTCTACCGTTTGGGTTAAGTCAGCTTGAGAATGTCCCGAATTGCACATCTCTTCCCTCTCTTATTCCCACTCTTATATTTAACAGCGATCACTTTTCAGTTAAGTTTCAGCATTTAAGAATAACTGTGTATTGATTACAGAATTCAACCAAAAGTATTAAGTAGAACAAATAAATAAAAAAATACTAAGAGGGATAACGTATTAAGTTGTTCATCAACAGTCAGGGCAAGGGCTGATCAAGTCACCGTTTCTCATAGTGTTCATTTCACTTTAACAGGTTTCCTTTTTGGTGCTTAGTTAGTTGTCACCGATCAGGGAGAACATATGATATTTGTCCCTTTGGGACTGGCTTATTTCATTCACCATAATGTTTTCCAGATTCCTAACAGGGATCACTTTTCAGTTAAAATTGAAACACCTAAGAATAATTGTGTGTTAATTACAGAGTTCAACCAATGGTACTAGAACAAAAAAAAAATACTAAAGTGGATAAAGTATTACATTGTACATCAACAGTCAGGACAAGAGCTGATCAGGTCACTGTTTCTCATAGTGTCAATTTCCCTTCAACAGGTTTCCCCTTTGGTGCTCAGTTAGTTGTCGCCGATCAGGGAGAACATATGATATTTGTCCCTTTGGGACTGGCTTACTTCACTCAGAATGATGTGTTCCAAATTCCTCCATCTTGTTGCAAATGCCTGGGTTTCGTTGTTTTTGACTGCTGTATAGTATTCTATAGAGTACATGTCCCATAATTTCTTTATCCAGTCTACCGTTGATGGGCATTTGGGTTGGTTCCAGATCTTAGCTATTGTGAATTGAGCTGAAATAAACATTAATGTGCAGACAGCTTTTTTGTTTGCCAGTTTAATTTCCTTTGGGTAAATTCCAAGGAGTGGGATGGCTGGGTTGGATGGTAGGGTTATATTCAGGTTTCTGAGGAATCTCCAGACTGACTTCCATAGTGGCTTAACCAGTTTGCATTCCCACCAACAGTGGGTTAGTGTCCCTTTTTCCCCACATCCTCTCCAGCATCTATTGTTGGTAGATTTCTGTATGTGAGCCATTCTGACCGGGGTGAGGTGAAACCTCATTGTGGTTTTGATTTGCTAGTGATCTTGAACATTTTTTCATGTGCCTGTTGGCCATTTGGATTTCCTCTTTTGTAAAATGTCTATTGAGGTCCTTGGCCCATCTCTTAAGTGGGTTTTTTGTTTTGATGTTGTGGAGTTTCTTGATTTCTTTGTAGATTCTGTTTATTAATCCTTTATCAGTTGCATAGTTTGCAAATATTTTTTCCCATTCAGTTGGTTGCCTCTTCACTTTCCTGACTGTTTCTTTTGCAGTACAGAAACTTCTCAATTTGATGCAATCCCAAATGTTAATTTTGGCTTTGACTGCCTGTGCTTCTGGGGTGTTTTCCAAGAAGTCATTGCCAGTACCTATATCTTGCAGGGTTTTTCCAATGCTCTCTAATAATTTCATGGTGTTGGGTCGTAGATTTAAGTCTTTAATCCATGTTGAGTGAATTTTTTGTAAGGTGTAAGGTAGGGGTCTTGCTTCATGCTTCTGCACGTGGAAATTCAGTTTTCTCAGCAGCATTTATTGAATAGACTGTCCTTACTCCAGGGATAGGTTTTGGATCCTTGATCAAATATAAGTTGGCTGTAGATGTTTGGGTTGATTTCTGGTGTTTCAATTCTGTTCCATTGGTCTATCCATCTGTTTCTGTACCAGTACCATGCTGTTTTGATAACAACTTCCTGTAGTATGTCCTGAAATCTGGTATTGTGATGCCTCTGGCTTTGTTTTTGTTGTACAAGATTGCTTTAGCTGTTCGAGGTCTCTTGTGACTCCATATAAATTTCAGCATCATTTTTTCCAGATCTGAGAAGAAGGTCTTTGGTATTTTGATTGGTATTGCATTGAATGTATAAATTGCTTTTGGGAGCGTGGACATTTTGATGATATTGATTCTTCCAATCCATGAGCATGCAAGATTTTTCCATTTCTTGGTATCCTCTTCTATTTCTTTCTTTAAGGTTTTGTAATTTTCATCGTAGAGTTCTTTAATGTCCTTGGTTAAGTTTATTCCAAGGTATTTGATTGTTTTTGTAGCTATTGTGAATGGGATTGATCTTAGAAGTTCTTTCTCAGCTGTGGCATTGCCTGCATCTACAAAGGCTGTTGATTTTTGTGCATTGATTTTATATCCTGCTACTTTTTCAAACTCTTCTATGAGTTCCAATAGTCTCTTAATAGAGTTCTTTGGGTCCCCTAAATAAAGAATCATATCGTCTGCAAAGAGGGATAGTTTGAGTTCTTCCTTCCCAATTTGTATCCCTTTAATTTCTTTATCTTGTCTAATAGCTTTGGCTAAAACTTCCAGAACTATATAGAATAGCAGTGGTGAGAGTGGGCATCCCTGTCTGGTACCAGATCTCAGTGGAAATGCTTCCAACTTTTCCCCATTCAATAGGATGTTGGCTGTGGGTTTTTCATAAATTGCTTTGATTGTATTGAGGAATGTTCCTTCCATACCCAGTTTGCTTAGAGTTTTCATCATGAAAGGGTGTTGAATTTTATCAAATGATTTCTCTGCATCTGTTGAGATAGTCATATGGTTTTTCCTCTGCAGTCTGTTAATGTGGTGTATCACATTGATTGTTTTGCCACATTAAACCATCCCTGCATACCAGGGATAAATCCCACTTGGTCTGGGTGGATGATGTTTCTGATGTGTTGTTGCATTCTATTGGCGAGAATTTTATTGAGGATATTTGCATCTATGTTCATCAGGGATATTGGTCTGTAGTTCTCTTTCAGTGCTGCATCTTTCTCTGGCTTAGGGATTAAGGTGATGCTGGCTTCATAGAAAGAATTTGGGAGGATTCCCTCTTTTTCGATTGTTCTGAATAGTTTCAGAAGAATTGGAGTTAGTTCTTCTTTCAATGTCTGGTAGAATTCAGCAGTGAATCCATCTGGTCCTGGGCTTTTCTTTGTTGGGAGGGCCTTTATTACTGTTTCTACTTCTGTCTCAGTTATGGGTCTTTTTAGGTTTTCTATGTCTTCCTGGTTCAATTTAGGTAGGTTGCATGTGTCCAGGAGTCTATCCATTTCTGATAGGTTTCCCTGTTTGCTGGCATACCGGTCCTTGTAGTAATTTCTGATGATTCTTTTTATTTCTATTGTGTCTGTTGTTACATTTCCTTTTTCATCTCTGATTTTATTGATTTGGGTCTTTTCTCTTCTTTTTTTAGTTAGTTGGGCCAATGGGGTGTCAATTTTGTTTCTTTTTGAAAAAACCAGCTCCTCGTTTGGCTGATTTTTTGTAATGTTTTTCTTGATTCACTCCTGTTGATTTCTTCTCTGATTTGAATTATTTCTCTTCTCCTACTAGATTTGGGTCTGGTTTGCTGCAGATTTTCTAGATCTTTGAGGTGAATTGAAAGCTCATCTATTTGGTGTCTTTCCAATTTCTTGATGTAGGCACCTATTGATATAAACTTTCCTCTTAACACTGCTTTGGCTGCATCCCGTAAGTTTTGGTATGTTGTGCTGTTATCCTCATTCTCTTCCAGAAAATTTTTGATTTCTCTTTTAATTTCTTCTATGACCCATTGTTCATTCAGGAGCATGCTGTTCAATCTCCATGTGTTTGCATATGCTCTAGGGATTCCTGAGTTGCTAATTTCCAGCTTCATTCCACTGTGGTCTGTGAAGCTGCATGGTATGATTCTAATTCTTTTGAATTTGCTGAGACTTGCTTTATGGCTTAGTATGTGGTCAATCCTAGAGAAGGTTCCATGTACTGCTGAGAAGAATGTAAATGCTTTATATGTAGGATGAAAAGTTCTGTAGATATCTGTTAGATTCAATTGGGGTATAGTGTCTTTTAAATCTACTGTCTCCTTGTTGATCTTCTGTCCTGTTGATCTGTCTATTTCTGAGAGTGGAGTATTAAAGTCCCCCAGTACTATTGTATTGGGGTCTAAGTCTCCCTTTAAGTCCCTTAACAAATCTTTTAAATAAACCGGTGCCCTGTAATTAGGTGCATATACATTGATAATCATTATATCTTCCTGTTGACTTGATCCCTTAATCATTATATAGTGTCCCTCTTTGTCTCTCCTAGCAGTTTTTTTGGTAAAGTTTATGTTGTCTGATATTAAGATGGCTACGCCCACTCTTTTTTCATTTCTGTTGGCATGGTATATCTTTTTCCATCCTTTCACTTTCAGTCTGTATGCATCTTTGTTGGAAAGATGTGTTTCTTGTAAGCAGCAAATAGATGGGTTTTGTTCCTTAAGCCAATCAGCCAATCTGTGTCTTTTAACTGGACAGTTCAGGCCATTAACGTTCAATGTGACTATTGGTAAGTAGTAACTTTGCCCTGCCATTTGCCAAAGATATGTTCTAATATATGTTTTGAACTTCCTGTGATCTTTTGCTGTGAGGTTTCCTTCCTTTACCTTCTTTCATATTGATGACCGTGTTTCTGTGTTTCTGTGTGTAACACATCTTTAAGCATCTTTTGCAGGGCTGGACGAGTGGCGACAAACTCTTTCATTTTCTGTTTGCTGTGAAAGGTCTTTATTTCACCTTCATTCACAAATGAGAGCTTGGCAGGATATAATATTCTGGGCTGGCAGTTTTTTTCTCTTAGTACCTGGGCTATATCTTGCCATTCCCTCCTAGCTTGTAGGGTTTCTGATGAGAAGTCAGCTGTGAGTCTGATTGGAGATCCTCTGAGAGTAATCTGATGTTTCTCTCTTGCACATTTTAGGATCTTTTCTTTTTTTTTCACTGCGGTCAGTTTAATTACAACGTGATGTGGTGACGATCTCTTTTGGTCGTGTTTATTAGGGGTTCTATGAGCTTCCTGTACTAGAATTTCTCTGTCCTTCTCCAAACCTGGGAAATTTTCTGCTAATATCACTAAAAAGGCCTTCTAATCCTTTCTCCCTCTCCATGCCTTCAGGAACTCCTAGAACCCGAATGTTGGGTTTTTTAATAGTATCCTGAAGATTCCCAACAATATGTTTTAGATTTCTAATTTCCTCTTCTTTTCTTTGGTTTGACTGTATCCTTTCCTGTTCTCTGTCTTCTTTTTTTTTTTTTTAATTATTTTTATTTTTATTTTTTTGACAGGCAGAGTGGACAGTGAGAGAGAGAGAGAGAAAGCTCTTCCTTTGCCATTGGTTCACCCTCCAATGGCTGCCGGGGCAGCGTGCTGTGGCTGGCGCACCGTGCTGATCTGAAGGCAGGAGCCAGGTACTTATCCTGGTCTCCCATGGGGAGCAGGGCCCAAGGACTTGGGCCATCCTCTACTGCACTCCCTAGTCACAGCAGAGAGGGCTCTCTAATGTGTTTGTCATTTGATCTATTGAATTCTTCATTTCATTATGATTTCTTGTCACTATCACAGTTTCATGTTCTATTAGTTGTTTCATTTCATTTTGATTCCTCCTTAATATTTCATTTTCACGAGAGAGATTTTCTATCTTGTCCATTAAGGATTTCTGTAATTCGAGAATTTGTTTTTGAGAACTTCTTAATGTTCTTATCAATTTTTTGAGATATGCTTCTTTCATTTCTTCTATCTCATCATCTTCATAATCTTGAGTTGTGGTGTCTATTTCATTTGGGGACGTCATAGTGTCTTCCTTGTTCTTGTTACCTCGGTTTTTGCATTTGTTGTTTGGCATATTGGAGATATTCTTTGGTTTCTTCAGGGTGGTGTTTTTTCTGGTTATACAGTGACGCTAGATTAAGTGGACTGTCTGCTTTTGATGGATCCTTAGAGGCTGTGATGGGTGTGGGCAGAGAGCTCTGTTTGGTTCTTCAGGGTTAAGGGTGTGCCAAAGGTGATTCACCTAGATTGTTCCGTTGCTCGCACACTTTCTCTCTCTCTCTCTTTTTTCTGACTCAGTTGGGAAGTAATTCCACACAGCTGGGTGGGATTGAGAGTAGTTGATGTATGAAATCTGGCCCCTGTGGGTATTTGTCTGCTTACCACTGGGACCACACAGAGAGGTTTTTTTTTTTTTTAATTTTTTAAATTTTTTTTAAAACTTTTTTGACAGGCAGAGTGGACAGTGAGAGAGAGAGACAGAGAGAAAGGTCTTCCTTTGCCATTGGTTCACCCTCCAATGGCCGCTGCGGCCGGCGCGCTGCAGCCGGCGCACAGCGCTGATCCGAAGGCAGGAGACAGGTGCTACTCCTGGTCTCCCATGGGTGCAGGGCCCAAGCACTTGGGCCATCCTCCACTGCACTCCTGGGCCATAGCAGAGAGCTGGCCTGGAAGATGGGCAACCAGGATAGAATCCGGAGCCTCGACCAGGCCTAGAACCCAGTGTGCCTGCGTAGCAAGGCAGAGGACTAGCCTATTGAGCCATGGCGCTGGCCCCGCACAAAGAGTTTATGCAGCGCTCAGTGTGGTCTCAAATTTCTCTGCAGTCTCTCACCAGGTTGCCCAGGTTACCGAGTTTGTGTACTCGGTGAGTTCTCTTGCCCCCCCCCCCCCCGATTTTCACAGTCTCAGTTCGTTAGCTCCACACTTTCATTAGGTGTTAACCTCCTGTTATTTCTCCCCACCAGAGTCAGGTTTTTCTGCTTGGCTAATGAGGGGTGCCGCTTTACATATGCAAAATGGCACGCCGCTTTACATACTTAAAATGGTGCCTGCCCTTTGTCTTGGTCGCCTTTGTGAGGTGAGTGGATAGAGAGGCTAATATCTGTGCTGGTTCCCTTTATTTATTCGATTTTTTCTCTCCTCCAATCAGCCTGGTGAACTTTCCCCAGTGGGACTTCAGGTCTCGTTCTTTGTAGGCTCTTTCAGCCTTTCCCCGCCAATTTCTTGGGTTACTGAGGTTTCTCTCTCACCTCCCCTTCCAGCGCTGTCGCGCAGACTCTGCGGCTCAGCTCCTGCGGCTCGGCTTCCACGCCGTGGGCGACCTTGCTCTCCCCGTAGGTCCTCCGTGTCACATCCACTAGATCCGGAAGAGTTTCCTCTGCAATTTTTTCCTGATCCTTTTCCTGGGGCTACCGTAACTCCACTTTTATTAAGCTATCTTTTCCCAGACTATCGGTGCATGCCCTCACTATTCCGCCATCTTGGCTCCTGCATTTAGGCAATTTTAATAGAAAATAGGAAAGAACTACAGGTAGTAAGTGGAAAGAAAACAGTTCACCAAATTCGTAGCAAATTCTCACTTTTCTTTTCTTTTCTTTTTTTTTTTTTTGGGTAATGATTATATTAGATGACTAGGATCACAGGTTCTCTTTACTTTCTGTTCCTTGGGAAGGTTGTTAATTTCTCTAGTTAGTATTCTGATACCTGCTTTTATAAAATACAAAATGAGTGTGTGATGTATGTATGTTTTTAGCAGGTTGAAACAGAAGTGCTAATGAAAGCTAATGAAAATGCCAAGGCACAACTTCAAGGGAATGTCCAAGACTTTCTTGCCATGGATTCTACTATAACTTTTCTTATGTTCTGTCAACTTTCTGGTCCCTTACCCTGCTGCAACATTTCCAGGTGTTAGTGTTTTAACTCCATCACATTTAACATTCTTTCAGCATCTTGTAATTATGTAGGCCCGAGTTAGAACATTCAAGACTATTCCTCCAAGATGCAAATAAAGTGCCATGCCTTTTGCTGAAATTTGGTGCCAAATAAATTTGATGTTCATTCAGTATTGTGGGGATATACAAAGATGAAAAAATTCTACCTTTTGATGAGACTTACAACATTCCAGAAAACCATGTTGAATAAAAATATTTCTGTGGCTATTTTTGGAAAGTAGAACAAAGTATTGATATTTTGTTTTAGTAGATAGAAATTTGGCAAAATTTAAAATTTCAAATTTGTCTTCTCTGGGGTGGGCAATAATGGAAATCTCTGTTAACGTCTTTAGCTATAACTCAATTTAGGTATAATTTGGAGATGTTTACTTTGTGAACACTGTTGAAGGAATCATATTTTCTATTATATTCCAAGGCCACTAGATGGGGTCAGAGACTAGCTTTTTCTTGGTGTTTTCTTTGCATAAATACCTGTATGTGGAATTGTGGAATTGGTTTTATCCAATCTTGCTTATTTGTTTTGTAAATATTTCTTCACAGTCCCCCTGGCTATGACTTAGATTTCATTTTTCCATATTCTTTTTATAATTTAATATTTCATTTATTATCTTCTTGAGATAGCATTCTTAATTTACATTGTAGTCAAAGAATAATGGCTATCGAATAAAGAGTCTGATAAAAAATAAATAAATGATCATAGTCCAGCAGAAAATAGGAAAGGGATATAAATAATAATCAAATGACAAGAAGCTCAATTTCACTCATATGGGTTTTATCAATATTTGCTGGCCTTACTATTTGACTATTTTTAAGGTATGCTATACTCATTTTTTTGTTTCTCTGCTTATTTGTGATGTTATCATATAGTTATTTATCTTAGAACGAGGATGGGAAGAAAGACCCGTGAGTTTGTGATAAATTGCCTTGATTGTGTCAAGGAATTTTCTTTACCAAATTTGCTTGAAGTTTTTATCATGAAAGGATGTTGTATTTTAGCAAATGCTTTTTCTGACTCTATTGAGATAATCATATGAATTTTGTTCCTAAATTTGTTACTGTAATGTATCACATTGATTGATTTGAAAATGTGGAACCATCCCTGCATACCAGGGATAAATCCCACTTGGTCTGGTTGAATGATCTTTCTGCTGTATTGTTGGATTCGATTGGTTAGTATTTTGTTGAGGATTTTTGTGTCTATGTTCATCTGGGAAATTGGTCTGTAGTTCTTTCTCTGTTGTATCTTTTTCTGGCTTAGGAGTTAAGGTGATGCAGTCTTCATAGAAGAAGTTTGGGAGAATTCCCTCCTTTTCAATTTTTTTGAATAGCTTGAGAAGAATTGGAATTAGTTTTTTTAAGTGTCTGCTGGAATTCAGCAGTGTAGCCTTCTGGTCCTGGGCTTTTCTTTGTTGGGAGAGTGTTTATTACTGATTCAATTCCCATCTTGGTTATTGGTCTGTTTAGGTTTTTTGTGTCTTCATGGCTCAATTTAGGTAGGATATATGTGTCCAGAAATCTATCCATTTCTTCTAAGTTTCCAGATTTGTTGACATAAAGTTCTTTGTAGTAATTTCTGATGGTGCTTTTATTTCTCTGGTGTCTATTGTTAAATTTCCTTTTTCATATAGAATATTATTGATTTGGGTCCCCTCCATCCTTTTTTGGTTAGTTGGGCCAATGGTGTGTCATTGTTCATTTTTTCAAAAAACCAGCTCTTTGTTTCTCTGATATTTTGCATTTAACTGTATTGCTAGTTTTTCCTTAGATAGATTGAATTTATCAGGTATACAAGGTGACGTTTGAATGCCATATACCAAAAAGATGAAGAGGAATCAGGAATTTAGGGAATTTGAGTAGCATGTGCCATTCCCTTTAAGGGAAAAACATGGATTGATGTGTTAGAGTTGAACATGAGGTAGAACAATATGAACAAATCCAGAGCAAGCTCCAAGTTCTGTTTGCATATAGACAGGTAGTTGGGTTAATGGAGTTGATCCCAGATATTTTAAGATCATTCTTACAACAGGCTGTCGTAAATAGTATGGAACTAAAGTGATTCATAGGATCTAGAGCAGAAGGCAGATTTTTACATGAAACTCTCTGTAAGTTTATCTTCATGATTTCTTCTTGCCATCCTGGAAAGAGATAGAAGGTGGTGGCTATCGGTGATTTGTATGTCATAGCTAGGTTCATCTGAGACTACACATAATGCTGTAAACCTGGATATACCAGCATGACTTAGGGAAATACACAATGGACTGAATGCTTTTGTCCTCTCAAAATTCTTGTGCCCCAGGGCGATGCTATTGGGAGCTGGGGACTTTACAAAGTGGTTAGGTCATGAGAGTGGAGCCTTAGGAATGAGATTGGTATCCTTAGAAGAGGGATTACAGAAAGACTGCTCACCTTTTATTTATTTATTTATTTAAGATTTATTTATTTATTTGAGTGGTAGAGTTACAGACAGTGAGAGGGAGAAACAGAGAGAAAGCTCTTCCTTCTGTTGGTTCACTCCCCAAATGGCCGCAACGGCTGGAGCTGTGCAGATCCAAAACCAGGAGCCAGGTGATTCCTCCTGGTCTCCCATGTGGGTGCAGGGGCCCAAGGACTTGGGCCATCTTCCACTGCTTTCCCAGGCCACAGCTGAGAGCTGGATTGGAAGAGGAGCAGCCAGAACTAGAACCGGCGCCCATATGGGATGCTGGCGCTTCAGGCCAGGACGTTAACCTACTGCGCCACAGCGCCGGCCCAGATGGCTCAGCTTTTCTTTCAGGAAATTCTGCTGTGAGAAGATGGCTGTCTATGAGGAAGTGGGCTGATATCAGATATTAAATATGTGGTGCTGTGATGCTGGACTTCTCATCCTCTAGAGTTGTGATAAATAAATTTCTGTTGTTTAGAAACCACTAAGACTTTAGTATTCTGCTTTAGCAGCCTTAATGGACTAAGGCACTGCATATTCTCTTTTCCCCATTTGAAAGCTCTGAAAATAGTACTTTCTGACAGTATTCTTTTGAGTATTACTGTCCAGAGATTGGCCCATATTCCAATGGCTACATATGTCTAGAATTGGCAGTGATACTGGGTTGGCTTGAATTCCAAGTGAGTTCTAGTCACAGGAAGATAGGGTTGTCAGATTGTTTTTTCTTTCAAAGATTTATTTATTTTAAAGTCAGAATTTTATATATATATGTATCTTCTATCTGCTGGTTCTCTTCCCTGATAGTTGCAATGGCCAACCAGCACTCGGCCAGGCTGAAGTTAGGAGCCAGGAGCTTCCTCCAGGTCTCCCATGTGAGTAGCAGGGACCCAAGCACTTGAACCATCTCCTGCCCCTTTTCTTAGGCCATTAATAAGGAGCTGGATTGGAAATGGAGCAGCTGGGACAGAAAATGGCACCCATTTGGGATGTCAGCATTTCAGGCAGTGCCTTTTCCCACTACAACACAATGCCAGCCACAGGTTTGGCAGATTAACAAAAGAAAACTATGAAATAAAGGGCTGGCACTGTGGCATAAAGGGTAAAGTCACCACCTGCAGTGCTGGCATCCAACATGGGCACCAGTTCAAGTCCCGGCTGATCCACTTCTGGTTTAGTTCTCTGCTGTGGCCTGGGAAAGCAGTGGAAGATGGCCCAAGTCCTTGAGTGCCGTACCCACATTGGGGACCCAGAAGAAGCTCCTGCCTTCAGACTGGCTTAGCTCTGTCCATTGTGGCCAACTGGGGAGTGAACCAGCAGATGGAAGACCTCTTTCTCTTTGCCTCTCCTTTCTCTGTGTAACACTCTGTATAACTTTCAAATATATAAATAAATGTTTAAAAAAAAAGAAAGAAAACTATGTAGTAGCCAGTTAAATTTGGGACAGAAAAATATTACATAAGCAATAATTAAACTAAAATTTTATTATTTATCTGAAATAAACTATACGCATCTGTATTATATAGATCTTTAATAATTTTTATAATTATTTGACTTTATTAGCATTTCTTTATTTTTCAGAATTTGCTTATAAATTTCTTTGGAGTTATAGTCTGTCTTCCATATACGTTGTAATATGGCTTCTATAGTGATCACAGCCAACCCATTTAATTCTTTTGTCTGTTAAACACTGATTAATAAGAAGACGTGTTCAACAATTGCGTTATGAGTTAGTATTAGTATACTGAACGTGTCCCTGCATAAGGTTAACAGCTCTGAGAATTGCTCTTCAATTTGATTTGTTGAAGATAATAAACCACCTTTCATGGCATAGATTGTTTTCCCATTCTGCAGGATTATGTTGCATCTCTTGCTTAATAACTTGTAAAAAATATTGTTCATTGACAAAAAATTATACTGTATTTTTTAACATCCATGTAAATGAACTGAATTATTTAAGGGTTGATATTCATTTCGAAAGACAATCATGGAAAATGTTATAATAATTACTTGAAGTCAGAATTTCTTGTCCTGTTAAAAAGTAAAGTATGGCTTGCTTACTCATGAAAAATGTTGTTTGCTTGGTCCTGTGTTGTACCGGGCTAGTGTGGACAAGACTAAATTACAGATTAGGTAAAGATTGGATTTTATGTAGATGTTTAGAACAAAGTGCATGGGTAAGCAAAATTAAAATTACAGTACTTCTGGTAATAGCTTTTGCAGGGGCCAAAGAAACCAGAATGAAACTTATAGGCTCTGAGACTCCTGCACTGAAGGTCAAAAAAAAAAAAAGCAAGAACAAAGTGTCATTTTTGAACTCAGTATCACAGATTTCTGTCCCATTTCTTCATCAGATATAGTCAGTACCAATTTTAATATCTTGACCATTTTAACTGAGTAACAGCCCTAAATTTGCTCTTCCCAGAGATCATAGAGCTAGAATTATTATTACAATTTTATGAGTTACACTTCAATTAAATTGCATTAGATTCATCTTAATTGCTTCTGAGGGACTTCATCCCAACGGCATTAGAAAGTTTCTAAATTCTATCAAATCCACATTCTGAACTCTAAATTGCATATGGGATTAAAAACATCCTTAAAGCAGCAAACAATTTAAGTCACTTTGGTACTCCATTGGCTGGTCCTTTAAAGGATGTTCTATTAGAAAGAAGAGTATATGAGGTTGGCCTGTGGTGCAGCAAGTTATGCTGTGGCCTGTGGTGCCAGTTCAAGTCCTGGCTACTCCACCTCTGATCCAGCTCCCTGCTAATGCCAGCGAATGATGGCCTAAGTCCTTGGGCCCTTGCACACACATAGGACACCCAGAAGAGGCTCCTGACTCGTAGCTTTTTTTTGGTCTAGCCCTAGTCTTTGTGGCCATTTGGGGAGTGATGATTCTCTCTCTCTCTCTCTCTCTCTCTCTCTCTCTCTCTCTCTCTCTCTCCTATTTAAATGAATAAATAAATCTTAAAAAAGAAAGAAGACTGTAAAAAAAAACCATTTTTTGATACTGGAAGTTGTTTTTATTTTGCCACTTACTGGTGAATTGTTTTTTATGATAGCAATGACTGCAACTTGATTTCAGTAACTGAGGTGCAGAGAGTTCTTCTTTTACTTGTCTTACCAAAAATGTCGAGGTAGAATTTATAAAATTAGCATCTCATAAAAAACTCATGTCTCCAGAGTGTTAATATCCACTCCACATTCCAATGAAATGGAGATAAAAATAATTATAGCAAATTGCTCTGCTTAGGAATTTTTTGAGTGACCTACCTACTCTACATTTTCATGAATAATTTCTGTCTACATAGTGAGAGGAAGTGCAACAGAGCAGTTGTTAGCACAGAGGAAGCAGGAGAAAATTACATATTCTTTCTAATACCTTGAGGTAAAAGAGTAAATTTCCTCTTAGTGAAATTTAATGTAAACATTTATTTATTGTTTGACAGATGATTGAGACATGTACACTAGAGTTTTTCTGACTTAAATTTATTATTCATTATATGTATCAGCAGACAATAGAGAGACCTAGAGACACTTCCTAATTTGTACAGAAAAAGAGAATATTTTACCTAAAAATATTTCTCTTTGCTTTTATAAACATTACTAAAGTTCTAGTTAATATTCTTAGAATATTGTCAGTATCTAAATTTCTCCCAAATGAAAAATAACCAGAATTCTGTCTCTCAAAACACATCTTTTCTATTTGCTCTTTAAGTCACAGGACTCTCCTAAAACAGGTTAAATTGTCATGTATCAGGACTTAGATATATCACTTTGTTTCAGTAAGTGAATAACTGATTTTTTTTTGTTAAGGATAATATATTAGTTGTGGAGAAAAAATTAGGTTACATGCAGTCCTTTGGATTGCAAACTGGCAAGCACTTTTGTATAGAAGCGTCTCAACCAGTATGAGGCTTTTTGTAGACAACTCAGCTGATGGGAAAACCTTATCTATTTTGGAGTTCAATAGATGAGCAGCAGTGTCTATGAGCAAAAACCATTGTTTCTGTTAAATGACTCAGAAATATTACCTCATTTCTAAAGAACTTGGTTGAAAGTTCTCCGAGAACACAATGATAGTGGGTTTCCCATGCAACAAATTAGGTATTTGTGCAGTACATGATTTTCCAGTAGAATATGAGCTTTCCATTCACATATTCATTCATTCATTCTTCATTACTTATGCAGTTAGCCAGTACTTATTGAATATCTATTTTATCTTTTTTTTTTGACAGGCAGAGTTAGACAATGAGAGAGAGAGAGAGAGAGAGAGACAGAGAAAAAAGTCTTCCTTCTGTTGGTTCACTCCCCAGATGGCTGCAATGGCTGGAGCTGCGCTGATCTGAAGCCAGGAGCCAGGAGCTTCTTCCGGGTCTCCCACATAGGTGCCATCTTCTACTGCTATCCCAGGCCATAGCAGAGAGCTGGATTGGAAGAGGAGCAGCTGGAACTAGAACCAGCACCCATATGGGATGCTGGTGCTTCAGGCCAGGACGTTAACCTGCTGCACTACAGCGCCTGCCCACAATATCTTAAATGTTGTGCTAACTATTGATGATATCAACAAACTAAACAACCTGGTGGTAAAAAACAAAGCATCATTAAAGAGTGCAGGCTTATGCATAAATCGTGGACAAATATTAATATTTGTTTACCACCTTTTCCTCTTCTCTACTTTCTGAGATAGACTCTTGGGTCTTTGTTGGATTGTGCAGAATAATGGCTGCATTTGGAATATTTTAAATAGGGTAAACTGATCATAGAAAAGGACTTAAACCATCTCTAAGAAGACAATGAAAAGGGATAGTGAGTGAGGAAGAAAACAGTGCATATAGGAGATTTTGAAAATAGGGACACATTTTTAAACAGATACTTCAAAAGCAGAATTAAGAAAAAAGGCAAAATAAAAATTTTAAGGAATTTTTGAATTCTGGTTTTTGGTGGTCTTAGCAAATAAAGATATGTAATATTCTTTGAGGAATTTGATGATGGATTCAGTTTGTTTTGCGGTATCACCATGTTGAGACAGGACCTAAGATGAGAATTACTTGGGGTGGGGGTGGGGTCATAGATTTAAGTAGATCACAATTACAATGCATTGTTTTAAGTGCTTTTGTAGGAGCATATGTTGTTTGCCTAGAACACAGACCTGGGAAGGGGCTACTTTTGTTTGACTGTGTTGGGAAAAACTATTTTCCTACTGGGCTTGTGCATAAGAATTTTCCAGACAGTGGAAACAGCATGTGGCAAGATATGGATTACCACTGAAAATTTAGAATGGTTGGAATTTGGGTTGTGCTATCGGTGTAGTGACAGAGGAGAAGATTTAAAAGCCAGTGTGAAGCAAATTTGTGGTGGCTTCAGATGTTAAGAAGTAAATTCCTTTACAGGTTTGAGGTGATCCCTGTCTGTTCCTTGGCGCCCCAGGAGGGTGGACAAGGGAATTACTAAGATGAGCACATTCCAAGAAGTCAGCTCTAAAATGTCCTCCACCTTCTAACTAGCTCTGTTTTTGTCTGTTTTCTATACCATGCTGTTATACATAATATTTTATTTGGACAAAAGGTATTCTGTTGCTAGGAAATGTTTAAACACTATAATGACAATAGAATCTACTAAAAGTTACGAGAAAGAGACTGTTGCTTTTGGATTGGTATTTGGAAACATCACTTTAGCACTGGGGATGATAAAGTTCAAATACCTTTCTGATAATTGCCTTTAATTGAGTTCAGCATTTCTTTGAAAAACAATAATTTTAATTCTCAATTTTGATTTTGAATCAGGCTCTTTCCATGTGGGCTGTAAATTGAATTCCTCTGTGGCAAGAAAAAAAATAAACAAATGAACAAACAAAAACCAGACCTTTATAATCTGATATACTTTGGCAACATTCTCTAGAAATCACCACCATATTTGGAATTCATTTAAAATTTGATTCCTTTAAAGATTTATTTATTTATTTGAAAAACAGAGTTACAGAGAGGCAGAGGGAGAGAGAGAGAAACAGAGAGAGAGAGGGAGAGAGGTCTTCCATCCACTGGTCCACTCACCAAGTTGCTGCAATGGCCAGGACTTAGCCGATTCAAACCTAGGTACAGTAGACTATTCTAGGTCTCCCACATAGGTGCAGGGGCCCAAGCAAATGGGAAATCCTCTACTGGTTTCCTACACATTGGCAGGGAGCTAGATTGGAAATGGAGTAGCCGAGACTCAAGCTGGCACCCATGTGGGATGCTGGCACTGCAGGTGGCAGCTTTACCCAGTATGCCACAGTGCTACCTCTTCAAAATTTGATCTTCAAAATAAAATGAGTTTATGGTGCAGAATTGAGAAAGACATGTTAAACCTGAGGGGCAATGATTTATTTTTTTTAACTTTTATTTAATGACTATAAATTTCCAAAGTACAGCTTATGGAGTACAGTGTCCCCCCCCCCCCACCAACTTCCCTCCCACCGCAACCCTCCCCTTTCCCTGTCCCTCTCCCCTTCCATTCACATCAAGATTCATTTTCAATTCTCTTTATATACAGAAGATCAGTTTAGCATATATTAAGTAAAGATTTCAACAGTTTGCACCCACATAGAAACACAAAGTGAAACATACTGTTTGAGTACTAGTTATAGCATTAAATCACAATGTACAGCACATTAAGGACAGAGATCCCACATGAGGAGTAAGTGCACAGTGACTCCTGTTGTTGACTTAACAAATTGACACTCTTGTTTATGGCATCAGTAATCACCCTAGGCTCTTGTCATGAGTTGCCAAGGCTAAGGAAGCCTTTTGAGTTCACCGACTCTGATCATATTTAGACAAGGTCGTAGGCAAAGTGGAAGTTCTCTCCTCCCTTCAGAGAAAGGTACCTCCTTCTTTGAAGACCTGTTCTTTCCACTGGGATCTCACTCGCAGAGATCTTTCATTTAGGTGTTTTTTTTTTTGCCAGAGTGTCTTGGCTTTCCATGCCTGAAATACTCTCATGGGCTTTTCAGCCGGATCCGCATGCCTTAAGGGCTGATTCTGAGGCCAGAGTGCTGTTTAGGACATCCGCCATTCTATGAGTCTGCTGTGTATCTCGCTTCCCATGATGGATTGCTCTCTCCCTTTTTTATTCTATCAGTTAGTATTTGCAGACACTATTCTTGTTTATGTGCTCCCTTTGGCACTTAGTCCTATCATTATGATCAATTGTGAACTGAAATTGATCACTTGGACTAGTGAGATGGCATTGGTACATGCCACCTTGATGGGATTGAATTGTAATCCCCTGGTATGTTTAACTCTATCGTTTGGGGTAAGTCAGCTTGAGCATGTCCTGAATTGCACATTTCTTCCCTCTCTTATTCCCACTCTTATATTTAACAGCGATCACTTTTCAGTTAAGTTTCAACACTTAAGAATAACTGTAAAAACACCACTGTGGGGCATGCACTGTGGCACAGCTGTTAAGTTATTGCTTTGGAAACACTCAATTCATACAGGAGTGCTGGTTACTCTGCTTTCTATTCAATTTCTTGCTGATGTGCCTGGGAAGGTAGGAGATGATGGCATACATACTTGAATTCCTGCCACCTGTGTAGGGAGATCCTAGCTTCAGCCCAGCCTAGCCCTGGCTGTTGTGGGCATTTGGGGAGCGAAGCAGTGGATAGAAGATATTCATTCTCTCTCTCTCTCTCCCTCTCCCTCTCCCTCTCCCTCTCCCTCTCCCTCTCCCTCTCCCTCTCCCTCTCCCATCCTCCATCTCTCCCTCCCTCCCTCTATCCCTGAAACTTTCAAATAACATAGAGAAGTCTTAAAGACAAAGCAAAAATACCACTATATATTATAGCTCAATAGTTACTTAAGGGAAAATTTTTATGAAAGGAAAACATTCTGGAAAAGCTCCCATATTGGTTATTTTTCTGTTATTATATCAAGACACCTGAGGCTGATCTTATAAATAAAAGGAGTTTATTTAGCTTACAGTTTTGGAAGTTTGAAAGCATGGCACCAGCATCTTAATGAGGGCCTATTAGCTATATCACAATATGGTAGATGGCATAGTGTGTTAGGTGCAGGTGTAAGAGGGAGAGATCACTAGGTGAGATGGGAAGTCAGAGGGATTCAGGGGCCAAACTTCCTCTTTTTTGTTTAAAGGTTTATTTATTAATTTGAAAGAGTTACACAGAGAGAGAAGAGGCAGAGAGAGAGAGGTCTTCCATCTGCTGGTTCACTCCCCAATTGGCCGCAACGGCTGGAGCTGCACTCATCTGAAGCCAGGAGCTTCCTTTGGGTGCAAGGGCCCAAGGACTTGGGCCATCTTCCACTGCTTTCCCAGGCCACAGCAGAGAGCTGGATCAAAAGTGGAGCAGCCAGGTCTTGAACCAGTGCCATATGGGATGCCAGTGCTTCAGGCCGGGATGTTAACCCACTGCACCATAGCACCTGCTGCCAAGCTTCCTCTTTTTGTAATCTCATCCTTGAGAGAACTAGCTTACCCTGAGAGACCAGTGTCAATCCCTTCCCCTTCTGAGGACAATGCCCCTATGACCTAATTTGCTTCCTCTGGATCCCAACCTAAAAGGTTGCTCCACCTCTTATTTTGCTTTCCTAAATCTACAGCACACAAACTCTTGAGGTACACACTAAATCATATACATACCACAGCAGATCTCCGAAAGTTTCTGAAACAGAATTGCCAGTACTCTCCCAGTGGACTTTAGTCACTTGGCATATTTTCTCTTCAAATTAAGATTAGAGAAGAATACATATGGTGAACTTATTTGTTTTAGTTCTAATGACATCTCAACTGTATTTTATCCAATTCTTTCATCTTTCTTCCCTTTTGTCAATTTTAAAAGTTAACTGTTCCCCCCATCCTCGTGGACATTTATATTTTAATTAATGCCACATTGGACTTCACAGAGAGAGCAATGAATCATTGTTCTGCCATTGAGATTTCAGAAACAAACAAATGGTTGGTTATAACATAAAAAGAAATCTACTGTAGTAGAGTTAAGGGTCAAGGCAGCATAGAGGAGGGAATAACTAAGGGAAATTATTGAAAAACTTTGCAGGTGATGTGGCACTTTAACTGGTCTTTTCTGAAATTTCTAAGATTTCACCAGAGAAGAGGAATGCAATTGCCTTTACATGTGAAAGAACATGAAATATGTGAAAAACTTCATAGTGAATGGAACAGTACATGAAAAGGGGATTGGAACAGCATGGGCATGGAAAGAAAGTAAAATATGTAGCTGAAAACAGATTGGGGCTAGGTAAAGTCCCTGAGTACATTAAATGTAAGCATAAATAATCAAATACTCATGTTTCAAAGGTTTTCTAAATGAAGGAACTGAAACATGAATATTTGCTTTTATTTTCTAAGTAGGTATATTGGGTTTTCTCAGAAAGGCTTAATTTCACATATTTTTTTGTCTTGTTCCGTAATTTACTTTTACTTCTTAGACCACTTGTCACTACATTTTTACAAGAACATGGTCATTTTCCTAAAGGGATATCTTTAGATTATTAATCTCAAAATGTCTTTCTACTGTATTTCTATTTCTACACATAACTTTTATTTCTTTTCTTATATTTAAAACTCTTACCTCAAAATATGTGCACTTGTTTCCTGCATGAACTCACAGATGTCAATTTCTCATTTCCTCCAGCATCAGTGTCTACTCATCAATATTTTCAATTCCCCAAGCACCTCTACAATCCTCAGGCTATAGTTGATAGGATTAGCGTGTGGTAACTATTCCATAGATTAGGCCCATCAGTTTGACTTAACTAGTGTGTTTGGATTTTGGCTTCAGGTTCATGAAGGGGATTGTCCCATAAAACAAAATCACCACTACAATGTGGGATTCCTTTAGCTGAATTGAATAGGTGATGAAAATGTAAAAAACAGGAATTAATTATGGATTAAATGAAAACATTATATTGCCCAACATGGCTTTCTATCATTAAAGAAAATACTATACAGGCCAGCTTCATTAATGATATTTTTCCATAAAAAGACAAAAATAATGTGAGTACTTTCTGTGCCAGTTTATTAAGAAAGCTTCATCCATGAAGGACAGCTACCATCTAAGCATGAAGTACCTTGTTGATGATAATGAGGAATCTTAGGGATTTGTTGATAACCACATAGCAGTCATACACATCAGGAGCATATAGACTCAGATCCCAAGGAATAAGAGATATATGTATAATACAGTCTGTGACAGTCTCTTTTACTCTGATAGAAAGTTTATCAGCAATGAGAGGATGCAAATTAGATACCTAAGTAAAGGGGGTTATGATCGAGAAGTAAATACATGGCCAAATGGACACAGTCAATGGGAAGAGTTAGGATGATCTAGATGCTGTTCGAACCCAGGATGACCAAGTGCATAACTAAACACATGAAAAAAGGAGTTTTGCCAATTTCTGAACACTCAGAATTACCTCTCAGAATGAACTCAAACTCAGTTGTCCTATTCCTTTATATTTTACTTTTCTATACTTAATTAGTCCTGAAAAGGAAACAACATGTGAGTTAAATGAATGTTTATGTTATGTGAGATGAGAGGCAATTAAAGTAGGAGACTTAACAACTGTGCTAGCACTAGATCTAATAGTTGTGATCACAGTGATATTAGTTTATAGAATTCTTCTTCTCACTCATAAAGCAATTGAGCTATATCGGTAGCTTGTTAAGTATGTTCACTTCTGAATTCCATTTCCTGAGATTGTGATCCATGAAGTCTGAAGCAGATAAGAACAATCTGTTTTGACAAGCATCTGTTATTACTGATGAAGTTGATTCATGAACTCCACTTTGAGAATAAGTATTTTGGAGGGAGCATGCTTTAATATGTTCAATAAATATTTATTTGGTTATATACCATGCCAATAATTAATGATTTTTTTAGGTTTTTATAATTCAAAAATATGTTAATTTTGTAATCATATAATTCTCTGAGGAAAATGAAATCTAGAGCAATATTTATATAAAATAATATTAAGCAAGTGAGTAGTTATTCAAATTTGTTTTTTTCTGATTGTAAATCCTGTGTATTTTTTTACTATATTGTCATTCAAATATTATATAAATTGTCTAATAGGTGAGAGTTGGGCATCTTAAAATAATTATTTCCAAGGGCAGGAATTTCTTTAATTAAATTTATTTTTTTTGTTTAATGAAGACAATTTTCATAGGTACAACTTTAGGAATATAGTGGTTTTTCCTCCCATACCCACCCTCCCACCCCCACTCCCATCCCACCTCCTGCTTCCTCTCCAATCCCATTCTTCATTAAGATTCATTTTTAATTAACTTATATACAGAAGTTTAACTCTGTACTAAGTAAATATTTCAACAATTTGCACACACACACACACACACAAAACGTAAAAAGTACTGTTTGAGAACAAGTTTTGCAGTTAATTCTTTTTTTTTTCCACTGGACAAAGTATAGATTTTATTGTCAAACTCACAGTGATTTTCATGTGTTAACAAGATATATAGTGGCCAAGTTCAGTAATTTCAAAATATATTGAAACAGAGAGAGAGAATGTTACATCACCACAGATACTTTGAGAACCATTGATCTAGAGTACTTGCTCTTTTAAACATGACAGAGGGTAGAAGTTAAAATAATCCTAGTCTGAAAATAATCTTGTATCCCTGTCCTTAATATGTTAAGGCAATCAGCTTTTTAAAGAAGCTGACTTATTTAAAAGGCAAAGTGCACGAGAGAGAGAGAGAGAGAGAGAGAGAATCTTCCATCTACTGGTTCAATTTCCAGTGCCCACAACTGTTAGGGATGGGCCATGCCAGAGCCTGGAACAGAACTCCATCTGTGTCTCCCACTTGGGTGGGGACACAAGTACTTGAGTCATCATCTGCTGCCTCCCAGGATGTGGCTTAGCAGGAAGCTGTATTGGAAGTGGAGGTGGGACTCAAACCTAGGCACTCCAATATGGGATGGGGGTGTTCCAAGTAGCAGCTTAGCCTGTGTGCCACAACACTTGTCCCCACAAACTGCTTTTTTTTAACTTTTATTTAATGAATATAAATTTCCAAAGTATGACTTATGGATTACAATGGCTTCCCCCCCATACCGTCCCTCCCACCAGCAACCCTCCCCTTTCCCACTCCCTCTCCCCTTCCATTCACATCAAGATTCATTTTCGATTATCTTAATATACAGAAGATCAGCTTAGTATACATTAAGTAAGGATTTCAACAGTTTGCTTCCACACAGAAACATAAAGTGAAAAATAATAGATGATTTTTTTTAAATGATGATGAAATCAGATCAGACCTATTGTCATGTTTAATCCCAGTGAGAGTCTAGTTGGGGATTGATAATTTCTTTTTTTTTTTCTTTTCTTTCTTTTTTTTTTTTTTTTTACAGAAGATCAGTTTAGTATGCATTAAGTAAAGATTTCAACAGTTTGCACCCACATAGAAACACAAAGTGAAATATATTTTTTGAGTACTCGTTATAGCATTAAATCTCAATGTACAGCACATTAAGGACAGAGATCCCACATGAGGAGTAAGTGCACAGTGACTCCTGTTGTTGACTTTACCAATTGACACTCCTGTCTATGGCATCAGTAATCTCCTTATGCTCCAGTCATGAGTTTCCAAGGCTATGGAAGCCCTCTGAGTTCTCCGACTCTTATCTTGTTTAGACAAGGTCATAGTCAAAGTGGAGGTTCTCTCCTCCCTTCAGAGAAAGGTACCTCCTTCTTTGAAGACCTGTTCTTTCCACTGGGATCTCACTCACAGAGATCTTTTTGCCAGAGTGTCTTGGCTTTCCATGCCTGAAATACTCTCATGGGCTTTTCAGCCAGATCTGAATGCCTTTAGGGCTGATTCTGAGGCCAGAGTGCTATTTAGGACATCTGCCATTCTATGAGTCTGCTGAGTATCTCACTTCCCATGTTGGATCACTCTCCCCTTTATTTATTCTATCGGTTAGTGTTAGCAGGTACTAGACTTGTTTATGTGCTCCTTTTGACTCTTAGTCCTTTCATTATGATCAATTGTGAACTGAAATTGATCACTTGGAGTAGTGAGATGGCATTGGTACATGCCACCTTGATGGGATTGAATTGGAATCCCCTGGTATGTTTCTAACTCTACCATTTGGGGCAAGTCAGCCTGAGCATGTCCCAAATTATACATCTCTTCCCTCTCTTATTCCCACTCTTATGTTTGACAGGGATCACATTTCAGTTAATTTTCAACACTTAAGAATAACTGTGTGATAATTACAGAATTAAACCAGTCATATTAAGTAGAACAGACAAAAAAGCTACTAAGAGGGATAATGTATTAAGTTGTTCATTAACAGTCAGGGCTATGCTGATCAAGTCACCGTTTCTCATAGTGTCCATTTCACTTCAGGAGGTTTCCTTTTTGGTGTTCAGTCAGTTGTCACCGATCAGGGAGAACATATGGTATTTGTCCCTTTGGGATTGGCTTATTTCACTCAGCATGATGTGTTCCAGATTCCTCCATTTTGTTGCAAATGACTGGATTTCGTTGTTTCTTACTGCGGTATAGTACTCTAAAGAATACATATCCCATAATTTCTTTATCCAGTCTACCGTTGATGGGCATTTAGGTTGGTTCCAGGTCTTGGCTATTGTGAATTGTGCTGCGATAAACATTAGGGTGCAGACCGCTTTTTTGTTTGCCAATTTAAACTCCTTTGGGTAAATTCCAAGGAGTGGGATGGCTGGGTCGAACGGTAGGGTTAAATTCAGGTTTCTGAGGAATCTCCAGACTGACTTCCATAGTGGCTTGACCAGTTTGCATTCCCACCAACAGTGGGTTAGTGTCCCTTTTCCCCCACATCCTCGCCAGCATCTGTTGTTGGTAGATTTCTGCATGTGAGCCATTCTAACCGGGGTGAGGTGAATCCTCATTGTGGTTTTGATTTGCATTTCCCTGATTGCTAGCGACCTTGAACATTTTTTCATGTGCCTGTTGGCCATTTGGATTTCCTCTTTTGAAAAATGTCTATTGAGGTCCTTGGCCCATCTCTTAAGTGGGTTGTTGGTTTTGTTTTTTGTGGAGTTTCTTGATCTCTTTATAGATTCTGGTTATTAACCCTTTATCTGTTGCATAGTTTGCAAATATTTTTCTCATTCTATCGGTTGTCTCTTCACTCTCCTGACTGTTTCTTTTGCAGTACAGAAACTTCTCAATTTGATGCAATCCCAATAGTTGATTTTGGCTTTGACTGCCTGTGCCTCCCGGGTCTTTTCCAGAAATTCTTTGCCTGTGCCAATATCTTGAAGGGTTTCTCCAATGTTCTCTAATAACTTAATGGTGTCAGGACGTAGATTTAGGTCTTTAATCCACGTTGAGTGGATTTTTGTGTAAAGTGTAAGGTAGGGGTCTTGCTTCATGCTTCTGCATGTGGAAATCCAGTTTTCCCAGCACCATTTATTGAATAGACTGTCCTTGCTCCAGGAATTGGTTTTAGATCCTTGATCAAATATAAGTTGGCTGTAGATGTTTGGGTTGATTTCAGGTGTTTCTATTTTGTACCATTGGTCTATCCATCTGTTTCTGTACCAGTACCATGCTGTTTTGATTACAACTGCCCTGTAGTATGTCCTGAAATCTGGTATTGTGATGCCTCCAGCTTTGTTTTTGTTGTACAAGATTGCTTTAGCTATTCGAGGTCTCTTGTGCCTCCATATGAATTTCAGCATCATTTTTTTCTACATCTGAGAAGAATGTCTTTGGTATCTTGATTGGGATTGCATTGAATCTATAAATTGCTTTTGGGAGAATGGACATTTTGATGATATTGATTCTTCCAATCCATGAGCATGGAAGATTTTTCCATTTTTTGGTATCCTCTTCTATTTCTTTCTTTAAGATTTTGTAATTCTCATCGTAGAGATCTTTAACGTCCTTGGTTAAGTTTATTCCAAGGTATTTGATTGTTTTTGTAGCTATTGTGAATGGGATTGATATTAGCAGTTCTTCCTCAGCCATGGCATTGCTTGTGTATACAAAGGCTGTTGATTTTTGTGCATTGATTTTATATCCTGCCACTTTGCCAAACTCCTCTATGAGTTCCAATAGTCTCTTAGTAGAGTTCTTTGGATCCTCTAAGTAAAGAATCATATCGTCTGCAAAGAGGGATAGTTTGACTTCTTCCTTCTCAATTTGTATTCCTTTGATTTCTTTTTCTTGTCTGATGGCTCTGGCTAAAACTTCCAGAACTATATAGAATAGCAGTGGTGAGAGTGGGCATCCCTGCCTGGTGCCAGATTTCAGTGGAAATGCTTCCAACTTTTCCCCATTCAATAGGATGCTGGCTGTGGGTTTTTTATAAATTGCTTTGATTGTATTGAGGAATGTTCCTTCCATACCCAATTTGCTTAGAGTTTTCATCATGAAAGGGTGTTGAATTTTATCAAATGCTTTCTCTGCATCAATTGAATTAATCATATGGTTTTTCTTCTGCAGTCTGTTAATGTGGTGAATCACATTGATTGATTTGTGAATGTTGAACCATCCCTGCATACCAGGGATGAATCCCACTTGGTCTGGGTGGATGATTTTCCTGATGTGTTGTTGTACTCTATTGGCCAGAATTTTATTGAGGATTTTTGCGTCTATGTTCATCAGGGATATTGGTCTGTAGTTCTCTTTCAGTGCTGCATCTTTCTCTGGCTTAGGGATTAAGGTGATGCTGGCTTCATAGAAAAAATTTTGGAGGATTCCCTCTTCTTCGATTTTTCTGAATAGTTTGAGAAGAATTGGAGTTAGTTCTTCTTTAAATGTCTGGTAGAATTCAGCAGTGAATCCATCTGGTCCTGGGCTTTTCTTTGTTGGGAGGGCCTTTATTACTGTTTCATTTTCTGTTTCAGTTATGGGTCTATTTAGGTTTTCTATGTCTTCCTGGTTCAATTTAGGTAGATTGCATGTGTCCAGGAATCTATCCATTTCTGATAGATTTTCCTGTTTGCTGGCATACCGGTCCTTGTAGTAATTTCTGATGATTCTTTTTATTTCTATGGTGTCTGTTGTTACGTTTCCTTTTTCATCTCTGATTTTATTGATTTGGGTCTTTTCTTTTTTTAGTTAGTTGGGCCAATGGGTTGTCAATTTTGTTTATTTTTTCAAAAAACCAGCTTCTCGCTTGGCTGATTTTTTGTAGTGTTTTTTTTGAATTCAATCCTGTTAATTTCTTCTCTGGTTTTAATTATTTCTCTTCTCCTACTAGATTTGGGTTTGGTTTGCTGCAGTTTTTCTAGGTCCTTGAGATCCGCTGAAAGCTCATTTATTTGGTACCTTTCCAATTTCTTGATATAGGCACCTATTGCTATCAATTTGCCTCTCAATACTGCTTTTGCTGTATCCCATAAGTTTTGATATGTTGTGTTGTTGTCTTCATTTACTTCCAGAAAGTTTTTGATTTCTCTTTTGATTTCTTGAATGACCCAGTGTTCATTCAGGAGCATGTTGTTCAGTCTCCATGTGTTTGCATACTTTCTGGGGTTTCCTGAGTTGCTAATTTCCAGCTTCATTCCGCTGTGGTCTGAGAAGCTGCATGGTATGATTTTAATTCTTTTAAATTTGCTGAGACTTGCTTTATGGCCTAGTATGTGATTAATCCTAGAGAAGGTTCCATGCACTGCTGAGAAGAATGTGAAGTCTGTAGATGTAGGGTTGAAAGTTCTGTAGATATCTGTTAGATCCATTTGGGCAATAGTGTCAATTAAATCTGCTGTTTCCTTGTTGATCTTCTGTCCGGATGATCTGTCTATTTCTGAGAGTGGAGTATTGAAGTCCCCCAGTACTATTGTATTGGAATCTAAATCTCCCTTTAAGTCCCTTAACATATCTTTTAAATAGACCGGTGCCCTGTAATTAGGTGCATATACATTTATAATAGTTACATCTTTCTGTTGAATTGAACCCTTAATCATTATATAGTGTCCCTCTTTGTCTCTCTTAACAGTTTTTGTATTAAAGTTTATTTTGTCTGAGATTAATATGGCTACACCTGCTTTTTTTTTGGTTTCTGTTGGCATGGAATATCTTTTTCCAACCTTTCACTTTCAGTCTGCATGCCTCTTTGTTAGAGAGATGTGTTTCTTGTAGGCAACAAATAGTTGGGTTGTGTTCTTTGAGCCAATCAGCCAAACGGTGTCTTTTAATTGAAGAATTCAGACCATTAATGTTTAATGTGACTATTGATACATAGTGACTTTGCCCTGCCATTTTCCCGGAGATATTTTCTAGTATATGCTTTGAGCTTCCCATGCTGTTTTACTGGTAGGTGTTCTTCCTTTCCCTTCTTTCATATTGATGGCCGTGTTTCTGTGTTTCTGAGTGTAGCACATCTTTAAGTGTCTTTTGCAGGGCCAGACGAGTGGCCACAAAGTCTTTCAATTTATGTTTGCTATGAAAGGTCTTTATTTCACCTTCATTCACAAATGAGAGCTTGGCAGGATATAATATTCTGGGCTGGCAATTTTTCTCTCTTAGCACCTGTGCTATGTCTTGCCATTCCCTCCTAGCCTGTAGGGTTTCTGATGAGAAGTCAGCTGTGAGTCTGATTGGAGATCCTCTGAGAGTAATCTGACGTTTCTCTCTTGCACATTTTAGGATCTTTTCTTTATGTTTCACTGTGGTAAGTTTAATTACCACGTGTCGTGGTGAGGATCTCTTTTGGTCATGTTTATTGGGGGTTCTATGAGCTTCCTGTACTAGGATGTCTCTGTCCTTCTCCAAACCTGGAAAGTTCTCTGCTAGTATCTCACTAAAAAGGCCTTCAAATCCTTTCTCTCTCTCCATGCCTTCAGGAACTCCTAGAACTCGAATGTTGGTTTTTTAATAGTATCCTGTAGATTCCCAACAATATTTTTTAGATTTCTAATTTCCTCTTCTTTTCTTTGGTTTGACTGTATGTTTTCCTGTGCTCTATCTTCTAAGTCCGATATTCTCTCTTCTGCTTCACCCATTCTGTTTTTAAGGCTTTCTAATGTGTTTGTCATTTGATTTATTGAGTTCTTCATTTCATTTTGATTTCTCTTCACTATCACACTTTTCTGTTCTACTAGTTTCTGAGTTTCATTTTGATTCTTCCTTAAAATTTCATTTTCACGAGAGAGATTTTCAATCTTGTCCAATAAGGATTTCTGTAGTTCAAGGATTTGCTTTTGAAAACTTCTAAATGTTCTTATCATAAATTTTTTGAAATCTGTATCTTGCATTTCTTCTATCTCATCATCTTCATAATCTTGGTTTGGGGTGTTTTGTTTATTTGGAGGCATCATAGTGTCATCATTGATCTTGTTCCCTCGATTTCTGTGTTTGTTACTTGGCATAGTTAATTCTTCTTTCGTCACTGTGCGTTTTTTTTTTTAAATTTTTTAATTTTATTTTATACTATGTCTGTGTTAAGTGGACTGCCTGCTGTTGGAGGAGCCTTGGAGACTTGAGATGGGTGCGGCCTGAGAGCTCTGCTTGGTTCTTCCTGGTTAAGGGTGTGCAAAGGTGACACCCTCAGGTTATGCGTGGTAAATCTCTCTCTCTCTCTCTCTATTTATTTATTTATTTTATTTATTCAGGAGGTAAGTAACACCGCACGGCACGGCTGTGCAGAATTGATGGTATTTAGCTTCCAGTCTCTGGCTTCTACTCAAAGAGTCTGTTTAGGCTCCTCTGGACTCCCACTGGGTTGTCTAGGCTACTGAATTGTAGTGACTCAGTTCCTTAGCTCTCCCCTGTTGATATGTAAATCCAGAGAGGGGGCCTGCTCTTTGTCTCTTGCGAATTCTTCAAGCCTTGCAGCCTTGCAACCTTTGCAAGGTTAGGGGAACCCCCAAGCTTTTTTTTTTTTTTTCCCTTCTTTCTGGTAGTGAGTTTGCAGCACTTTCCGGCCCCCCTCTAGATTCTGACCCCCGTTTCCCCACCAATGTCTCGGGTTATTGAGCTCATCTCCCCTTCCAATGCCGATGTGTGGACTCGGAGCCCTGGACGTCACAACTCTCCCCGCTGTTGTCTGTGTGACATGCACTCCCCTTCCCGCACTGGCGCGCAGACCCTGCGGCTTCCGCGGCACCCGCGGCTCCCGCGGCTCGGCTTCCGTGTGGTGGGCGACCTTGTTCTCCCAGTAGGTCCTCCGATTCACAGCCACTTGATCCAGAAGAGTTTCCTCTGCAATATTTTCCTGGTTCTTTTTTCTGAGGCTACCGTAACTCCCCTTTTATTAAACTAAATTTTCCCGGACTATCGGTGCGCGCCCTCACTATTCTGCCATCTTGGCTCTGCCCCCCGCAGTTAATTCTTACAGTTCAATTCATTAAGGACAGAGGTCCTATATGGGGAGTAAGTGCACAGTGACTTCTGTTGTTAATTTAACAATTAACACTCTTATTTATGACACCAGTGATCACCCGAGTCTCTTGCCCATGAGCTGCAAAGGCTGTGGAAGCTTTTTGTGACCACAAACTCCATCAGTATTTAGACAAGGCCATAAGCAAAGTGGAAGTTCTCTCCTCCAAGGGCAGGAATTTGACGTAGAAATTAAACTAGCACTTTAGGTTGCCCATGTCCCACATTGAAGTGCCTGTTTTGAAGCCAGGATCCAGCACTAACTCTGGCTCTTGACTCCAGCTTCCTGCTATTGCAGACAGTTAAATGCAGTGGTGATGTCTCAAGTAGCTGGGTCCCTGTCACACATGTAGGAGACCCAAGAAGAGTTCTCTGTTTTTGCTTTCAGCCACTGCCTCCCTCCAGCTCCAACCAACTTTGTAGGGTTTGGGGAAGGAAGCAGTCAGTGAGAGTGCTCCCTCTGCCCCTCTCAAAAACAAACAAACAAATAAGTAATTTCTGAATTCTAAAAACAATGCTTTTCAGGTGATTCTGATGTGCAGCCAAGGGAGAGAGCAAGTGATTCATTTGAGTGTTTTTCAGAGTTCCGTGTTCTCAGGGATTGTCTGAGTTGCCTTTTTAAAAGATTCTGATTCAGTGGGTCAGAGTTACATCATGAAATCTATTCTTAGTAACATATTACCAGGTGATGCTGATTCTGCTTTTCTGCAGAATGTGCATGAGTCACACAGTCTCTGACTGTCTCCAGTACTTCAGAGAGCACCATTGGTGCATCAATTGGTGTAGGATAGTAATTAGATAGTAGTAGCCTATGTGAAAAATTCTGGCAATTCTTGGAGCTGAGATTTCTGTGGGTTGTATTCCAAATGGCTTTGTGTGTGCTTGTTTGAATTTAGATATGTAAGCAATCAAATTGCACACAGCAGAGCCTACCTTTCATTCTGTGTGTATGAATTTCAATACAGGACCAATAATTTCCTAAAGAAGGAATTTTGTCTTGATTCAAGCAATGGAGTTGTGGACAAAAAGCATGGAATTAATGACTTTTTTTTAATTGGTAAATAGTAAATGAATCAGAGTATTATTTTAAAAATATTTTTGCATCTTCAAGGTACTCTACCTCAGCTGCAAAATATAACCCCAGATAAATAAACTGGCTGAATACATGAGTTACTACTTAATATTTCAAACAATGGTTTTGGTTATAGTGTAGGAATTTCCTCGTATAGTTATTTGTTAGCAGGTCATGATGCTCCCTAATTTCTCAATTGTCAAGATAGAAGAGGGTTTCTAACCCTATTGGCTATGGAAGAAGGACTTTGATCTAATTCAAGTTTCATGGAACTATGCTGACTTAGAAATACAGAGTAAAGTATGGGTAGGTCAAAATACTTCCCGTATGTTACCTCTTTGGATTGGAGTTTGATGAACTAAGTAAGTAGGAGAACAATCAGTCTAGTTGTAGCTAGCAAAGCTCTGATAGAGCCTTTGAAAGTGCATCAAGAATCTGGTATTTGCAGTGAAGCTGTTTATTTTCATTAGTAAATGTATTTGATATATTTTTCCAAAAAAGAAAAAAAGAAAACCAACCAGGAAAGGCCTCAATATACTGGTATCAAAAATATGTAATTTAATAGGACCACCATCACATATTGAGTGCTTACTACGTGTGAAATACAGTATCAGATGCTAGCAGGTTCTTTCATTCAAGCCTCATAATAACCCTATTATTATATTCATTTTACTGATGAGGAGACTCTGACTCAAAGAAGTTCTCTTTCCTAGGGTCATGATAAGTGCCAGTTTGACTACAACACTCAGTAACACTTGCTATTACTGTCTCATAATAAAGCGCCCTGCTTTCAGTTTTTATTTTTTTTCTTTTTACCTGGAAATCTTTATTTAAGGTATACAAACTTCATGCATTTCATATATGAAAATTTAGAAACATAGTGATTATGCCTGCCCTCCCACCCACACTCCCACCCTTCTTCCTCTTCCTTCTCCTATTCCAATTATTATTTTTTACTAAGATCTATTTTCAATTCACTTTATACACATAAGATCAACCATACACTAAATGCAGAGTTGAGAAAATAGTATGAAAAGCAAAAAACCTGTTCCTCAACATCTAGACAAGGGCTGTTCCAAGTGTCAATTTCCCTTCTATAGATGAACTTTTAGATACTCTGTTAGTTACCACAGATCAGGAATAACATATGATATTTGTTTTTGGGGGGCTGGCATATTTCACTAAGTACGATGTGTTCCGGTTTCATCCATTTTGTTGCAAATAATTTTTTTTGCTGCTGTATAGTATTCTATGTTACACATATCCCATAACTTCTTTATCCATTCTTCAGTTGGCAGACATTAAGGTTGATTCCTTATCTTAGCTATATTGAATTGAGCTGCAATATACATAGGGGTACAGATAACACTTTCATATGCTGATTTCACTTCCCTTGGATAGATTCCAAGGAGTGGGATGGCTGGGTATTATGAAAGATCTATATTCAGATTTCTGTGGTATCTCCATACTGTGTTCCACAGTGGCTGTATCAGTTTATATTCCCACCAGTGGTGGAAGGGTACGTTTTTTCATATATACTAGCCTGCATTTGTAGTTTGTTGATTTCTGTATGAAAGCAATTCTAACTGGGGTGAGGTGAAACTTCATTGTGTTTTTGATTTGCATTTCCCTGACAGTAATCCTGAGCATTTTTTTTATGTGTCTGTTGGCCATTTGAATTTTCTTTTTTGAAAAATGCCTTTTCAAGTCCTTTACCCATTTCTTAACTGGATTGTTTGGTTGGTTGTTGAGTTTCTTGAGCTCTTTATAGATTCTGGATATTAATCCTTTATCCATTGCATAGTCTGCAAATACTTTCTCCCATTCTGTTGGTTGCCTCTTCACTTTGCTGAGTGTTTCTTTTGCAGTGCAGAAGCTTCACAATTTGATGTAATCAATTTTGGCTTTGATTGCCTGTGCTTCTGGGGTCTTTTCCAAGAAGTCTTTACCTATGCAGATGTCTTGCAACGCTTCCCCAATGTTTTCTAGTAATTTGATGGTATTGGGTCAAAGACTGAAGTCCTTGATCCATTTTGAATGTATTTTTGTTTAAGGATTAAGGTAGAGGTTTTGCTTCATACTGCAGCAGGTGGAGACCCAGTTTTCCAGCACCATTTGTTGAAAAAACTCTCCTTGCTCCAGGATTGATTTTAGGTCCTTTTCAAAGATAAGTTTGTTGTAGATGTGTGGATTGATTTCTGGAGTTTCTATTCTATTATTCTATTGCATTTGGTCTACCCATCCAACTGGTTTTTTTTTTTTTTTTTTTTTTTTTTTTTTTTTTTTTTTTTTTTTTTGCCAATACCAAACTGTTTTGATTATAACTGCCCTGTAGAATGTCTTTAAGTCTGGTATTGTGATGGCTCCAGCTTTGTTTTTGTTGTAGAAGATTGCTTTATCTATTCATAGTCTCTTGTGTTTCTATATGAATTTTAGCATAATTTTTTTCTAGATCTGAGAAGTGTGGGGAGCAACTCGGACTAGACTAAGTTACTGGAATTAACACTTATTCTATGCATCTGCTCTCCCACAATATGGCGCTGAGAAGGGAGAAACAGCTTCTACACAGCTGCCTCCAGTTCAACCAATAAACTGTAGGACCTGCTCCTGATTGGAGGAGAGCAGCGTACTCAGCGTGTGGGTAGCAGAGTTGGGATTGGTGGAAGAGGACTATAAGGGAGGAGAGAGACAACATGCACCAGGAACATCTATCTGAAGGAACACCTGTGCAGCCCCTGAGAGAGCCGGCCGGCGGTGTGCCGCTCCCCTGCGGAAGTGGGGAAAGTGGCAGGGGGAGCCACCCTTCCACGGAGGTGGAAGGGTCAGTAGCCAACCCGGGAAGAACCAGCAGCAAACCCGGGGAGGGCCGA
The DNA here is from genome assembly GCF_964237555.1 of Oryctolagus cuniculus. NCBI lineage: Eukaryota > Metazoa > Chordata > Mammalia > Lagomorpha > Leporidae > Oryctolagus > Oryctolagus cuniculus. The sequence goes on along the minus strand of NC_091432.1, from coordinate 208,523,994 downwards.
GCAGACAAAAGAACAGCGCAGGGTCCTGTGATGTTCCTCCACGAAGACGGGGAGCGACAGAGAAGAATGTCATTGGTATTTTGATTGAGATCACATTGAATCTGTAAATTGCTTTTTGTAGTGTGGACATTTTGATGATGTTGATTCTTCCAATCCGTGAACATGAAAAAATTTCCATTTTTAATGTCTTATTTCTTTCTTTAGTATTTTGTAATTTTCAAAATAGAGATCTTTGTTGTCCTTGGTTAAGTTTATTCTGAAGTATTTAATTTTTTGTAGCTATTGTGAGTGAGATTGACCTTAGTTCTTTCTCAGCAATGGGATGTGAAGCTGTTTTAAAGAAGATATGAATCAAGTGGTATACTATTTCTTCTCTCTTAACTTCCCCAAACTACTTATTTTTATTTGAAGCTACTTTCAGGGAACAATTATTTTATTATGATAATAACATTGTTCAATGGACATTCTCACATCCTTGAGATGTTTGTTGCTGAAAGAGTTTTCTTATAAGCATTCCTGTGGGTACCAACCACATTTTTTGATCCTATGAAAAAAATGATAATAAATTGTACAGGGGCCACTTCTTGCAGTGCTAAAGTAACTCCTTTAAGAAGCAATCAATTGACTTCAAATGTTTGATTCTTCAAAACAGCATTGTATCAAATCCTTTGTGCTGAAAACTTGTCCTACATTTGTATTTCTTCTCTATGGTAGAGGATTTAATATGCTTGGATAAAGAGAATGAATACTTTAAACCTTGCATAAACCTAATGAATTATTTCCAATAGAAGTTTGAGTATTGTATAAGTTTGATACCATTGTTATTTTTTGAAGCAACTTTTTGTACTTCTTTTTGATGAGGAATTATGAAATCATCATGCTATATACACTTAAAAGTATTTGTAACTATTAAATAATATTTTGAAGATTATGTGCTAATATAAAATCTTTGTTATACAGTTAAGTAAAAGAAAAATAAAAAATTGTTTACATATCAAAATTGAATTATTCAACAGTTTTGTTGAAACCAATACCTAAACCAATAAAATGTATTCAGAATAAAGGCTAGAAAGAAATAACTACAAAGTTGACCATGGTATATTTTCTGAAATTTCCATGTTTCTAAGATAGATATGGATTTGTATAGATAAAAGAAAAACACAGTTAAAGAAAAGAGAAATATTTTATGCAGACACTTGCTTATGTTATAAAGGTCAAAGGTTAAACCTCATTTTAAATATTTAAAACAATTTCTTTATCTGGAGATTATGCATTGAGGCTGAGTTACACTGCATGCCCTTTAGCAAGTTTTCTGTATTCTAGATTATGACTGAAGAGATAAATATCCTTCAGTTTTTTTTGGTGAGTGATATTTTAATGAATCATTTAGTTTTATAAAAATTACAGACTATTTCTTAAGTTTAATGAGATAGGTTGAAAAAAATAACTTTTTTTTAATCAAAAAAGTTCTGTCTCATGAACCATGTTTTAAACAAGTGAAGTTGCATTTACATGATGATTTGGAGGCTTTATTTAATGTTGGTTACAGGATTTAGGGATTCCTGGAGACTTTGTAAAAAGAAAAAGGGAATAAATGGACCAAGAAGTCTCTATTCCTGGAGTCCACTTTAAAACAAATAAATCGTTAAAAATTGTATACTTTTGAGTCCACAAACTTCGTCAGTATTTACGGAAGGCTGTAAGCAAATTGGAAGTTCTCTCCTCCCTTCAGAGAAAAGTATATCCTTCTTTGATGACCATTTCTTTCCAATGGGGTCTCACTCACAGAGATCCTTCATGTAGGACATTTTTTTGTCACAGTGTCTTGCCTTTCCATGCCTGAATGGGAGAAATTTTGATCACAGGGTGGTAGGACTTGAGAAGATAACCAGGAACAAATTCATTGTGATCAGAGATTATCAGGGTACTTTGCAAAGAGTGGTGTTTGCCACTGACCATAATGAAACACTGCTTAGCATAACTAGCCATCAGGAAAATGCAAATCAAAACCACAATGAGGTATCACCTCGCCCCTGTCAGAATGGCTAAAATCCAAAACGCAGAGCTTATCAAATTCTGGTGAGGATGTAGACAAAGGGGAATACTTATACACTGTTGGTAGAAATGTAAATTTATGCAGTCACTGTGGAAAGCAGTATGGAGATTTCTTAAAAAAAAAACTAGAAATAGACTTGCCATATGATCCAGCAATTCCACAGCTGGGTATAATCCAAAAGGCTTGAACACAATGGATCAAAGAGATACCTGTACCACCATATTTACAGCAGTACTATTCACAGTAGCTGAAATTTGGAACCAACCAAAGTATCCATCTTAAGATGAATGGGTAGAGAAAATGTGGTATATATACACAATGTAATATTACTTAGCTATAAAAAAAATGAAATTCTACCATTTGCAGCAAAATGGATGATACTGGAGAACATAATGTTGAGTGAAGTAAGACAGACCTAGAAAGACAATACCACACATTCTCCCTTACACGTGGGAGCTAAAATTTAAAAAACAACCAAAAAGAGAAAAAACATATCAGTATTGCTGCAAAAACTGTTTTGTAAAACTTTATTTTATATCACTCTCAGACAAATGGTTAAGAATGCTATACTGCAATAGTTTTAATGATTTGTGTTTACTTTAAAATTTACTGGATATAGGTCAGATGGTCATTTTTCCATTCAATTATTGTTTATAGCCATTTTCTATATTACCACTAAACTAGGGTCTTTTACTTTGTATTGGTTAAACTTCTTATTTGGTGAACTATTAAGCCTTTTTATTGTAATACAATTTTAAAATGCTATCCCTAAAGCTAAAATAAAAAGATGTAAAGAAGGGGAGAAGAAAAGAAAGTGGGAGGAAGGAAAAGAATATTATTATGTCCTTGGAACTTAATTTTTTAAAAAATTTAAAAGTTAAAAAAGAATGATAATAAAATCATAGCTGCTAGGTTTTCATTACATAGTTTGAAAATTTCTGAATTTGCTACAAATTTTTAAATGCTACTCATATTTATAGTAGTATGTAAATTCTAAATTATAGAGCAAAATACAAAAATTTTTAGATTGTGGATTATTTGCATTAGTCTTGAAGTTTTAAAAATTTTGGATATCTTTTCCCTGAATCAATTTAAAGTCATGACTTTGAAAATTGCATAGTCCCTTAGAGAAAGAATACGTAAATTGCCTCACTGAGCCCTGAGAAGACTCTTTAGAGAATTTCCTGGACCCTCATTATGGGACCCTGTTTCTAGCTGGCTTCAGTGGCAAAAGAAATGTGTAACATGCTCAAACTAAACTGCTCAATATTCATTCCTTTACTTTTGAACTAGCAGAACCAAAACATACTCCCTTTGGAAACATATTTGACTGTATTGGATAGAAAGTTTTTAAAAAATGTAGAAATCACTTCTTGTTAATCAATCTTTTCCAGATAATATATCCTGTGGCAATTATGACTTCCCTATGAGAACTACCCTTCTTAACTGTCTCATGCAAAATTTTATAGAATAGCCTGCAAAGAAAAGATTAAAGCAAAATGATCTTCTATATGTTTCAACTTCAAAGGTAAGTTAATGTTGCATTTAACAGATTAATTGCTGAACACATACTAACAACACAAGTCCAGGGAGAAGTCAGTCTTTTGATCTGAGTTGAAATAAATAATGTTTTTTGAGAATGAGCTGTTTCTTACTAGAGAGAGTGTATAGGGTATAGGCATAGACATTTTTGAGATAATTATTTTAGATACAGCTAGAAAATTAAGGAAAACTGTGACCAAAAAAAGTAGTTAGATATCCAAAACAATTTAATTGAGCAGCCAAAACAATAGGATGTTTAAGTTTATAATTTCTAAGTGGGAAGAAACATTTTGGTCAGAATATAGTTTTCTGGTCTTTTTTTTAAAAAGGTTTATTTATTTGAAATGCAGAGTTACAGAGAGAGAGGGGGAGAGAGAGAGAGAGAGAGAGAGAGACAGAGTGGGAGATCTTCCATCCTCTGGTTCACCCCCATCATGGCCGTATGGCTGGAACCAGGGCAGACCAAAACCAGGAGCCAGGATCTTCTGGGTCTCCACATACATGTAGGAGCCCAAGTACTAGGGCCATCTTCTGCTGCTTTCCCCGGCACATTAGTAGGGACCTGTATTAGAAGTGGAGCAGCCACTTCTAATTGGCACCCAAGTGGGATGCTGATATCACGGGCAACAGCTTAACCTGCTATGCCACAGTGCCAGCTCCTGGTGGTACTTATACATCTAACAATTTGCTTTCTCTTTGGTTCAATAAGTTTGCTGCACAATAGGCAGTGGATCTGCCCTCTTGTTTTAGAATGTAAATCAGGCTGTTGTCACCAATGTTTTGATTCTGTAGCAGTTTACTTCATAGCACCAATTCAGTTCTGTGTTGCACAGTTTATCAAATGTACATCCAGCACTAATCAAATGATCAAGACAGTATTCTAGCTTTGTGTCCTGAAAACTCTCATTGAGAGTGCTGTTTGGAATTTGTTAGTACTTGTTCTTGAAAACCTCTTTGAATTGAGGGAAAATGCATATGTCTTGGAGCAAGGAATCTTTAGTCAGCAGGAAAAATTTTTATTAATAGTTATGTTTACATAAATATTGAATATTGTGGGGATTGTTTTGAATATTTTTAATTTTTTGATTGCTAGTACATTCCTATGGTGACTTAAGATGTAATTTAGATTTAGTTGAATGAACTTAAATTATCTGTATTCAATAATGTGAATGTATTGAATTCCTTGTTTTAAACTGCAGAGAACTTTTGTTATAATGATGTGGTGCTATTCAACCAAGTGAGTAGATTTGGTATAAAGTGCATCTATCTCATATCATGGATGTGATGGTAAATGTGGGTTGTATAGGAAAAGAAGGGATAAGAGACCTATTGAATGTGAAGGAGATCAAAATAGTGCTTACCATTGTGACATGCTTTACATGTGTTACCTTATTTATTCCCTAAAGAAATGCATAGGAGGCTATTAACATCTCCATGTTTTAGGTGAGAATGTTGAGGCTCAGAGAAGTAAATTGTCCATGGTCACATAGCTGGTAAATGGCCAAGATAATATATAAACACATGTTCTTTCTCTTAGACAAGTTGGCTTGTTGCATTTTGGCAGTGGTTAGAAGAATGAGTCTCATGGTGAGATTACTTCTTGGCCATCTTTTCCAAGGGAATTAGTTGGCTTTATTTATAAGATAGAATTAAAATGGTGAACCTGGGATTCAGAGCAAAAAGAAGTGTGCATCTTTAGGATAATTGTAATGCCCAGATAAGTGGATCCCCAAGAAGCTATCAGCGACCCGATCACACTGAAATGCAAAAGCGAGGTTTATTTTAAAAGTACAAGCCGCAGCAGGGACCTCATCTGACCAGCCAGTGCAGCAGAGATCAGAGGAAGGCCCAGGTCTTTGTTAGGGGACACTTTTAAAGGGAAGATACGTCAGCAAGGGCTTAGGGTATGGGGCCTTTTGTGATTGGGCAGGGCAGTTCCGGGTTGCTCTTAGTCGGAGGGGTGGGGGTCTCCGTTTGGCTTGGGTTCAGGGAGTTACCTCATTTGGTAATCTCTACTGAGCTGCCCTTACTCTGCCTGTCAAAAAAAATTAAAAAAAAAAAAGAAAATGTATCAGTAACTTCCAGGATTTATGAGTAGGCGGAAGAGATGATTAAAAAGGGGTAGTATAACGGGTGGGCATTGTGGTCTAGCAGGTTAAGGTGCTTTCTGTTATTCTGTCATCCCATATGGACTCTAGTCTGTGTCCCAGCTGCTCTACTTACAATCAAACTCCCTGCTAATGAGCCTGGAAAGCAGCAGAAGGTGGCCCAACTACTTGAGCTCCTGCATTCATATGGGAGACCCAGATGAAGTTCCTGGCTCCTGGGTTCAACATGGCCTAGTCCTGGCCATTGCAGCTATTTAGGTATTTAACCAGCAGATAGATCTCTGTCTCTGCTTTTCTTTCTGGAACTCTGTCTTTCAAATCAATAAATAAATCTTTTTTTTTAAAAAAGGGGGTTAGCATGATGGAGCTTTGGGGATGCTGCAAGAGTTCTGTGATCTGGTTATGGTACTGGTTACATCAGTCTATACATGTTTAAAAATTCAATAGCCTTGAACACTAAAAGGTAAAAAATGTCAAATTATTGTATAATATTAATTGCCTCATAATTAAAAACAAAATAAATAATGTCTCTCTTGCCAACAAGACATTTATACTTTAATAAAATGAGTTTTGGTTATTGGCTTTACATGAATTAGAACTGAGTTTTGAACAACCAAGCTGTTGACAAACATTAGTTGGTTGAATTTCTCATCATTCTTCCTTCAGAATGACCCATTTTGCTGTTTTAATACTTAATTGGTTATTGTTGAGTTCTCTTGACCTGGGAGCCTGGCTGCCTTTTAAGTAACTTACTACATTTCTGATGAAATGCTTTCTAAGTATGGGCCATAGGAATGGAGATTTGAGTTTGAGCTTAGGCCTTGCTACATATTAGTTATGTGTCTTTAGGCTTAACTCTTTTAATTTAGGTTTCCTTATCTTTTAAGATATTAGTATTGTGTGGTTTAATTGATAGAATGCTTGAGAGAAGCTCACAAAATCCTGGCCCTGAATGAGTGATCAACACAGTAGCCTCTTCTGCATAGTCCTCTTCTATTCATTTCTTTTATTCCTTTCTCTTTTCTTCACTATTCCTCTTAAATTCTTTTATTCTTACTTCTGTTTGAAATTTTTGCATTTGTACATTGCTATCCTTGGGTTATTATGGTAAAAAAATTACCAGTATTTTAAAAATGCTTTGAATTCTTACAGATAAAAGAGAGAAAATGGAATTAGAAAACCAAACCAAATTGTAATTTTTTCTGAAGGGACTTTCTGGTTATCCAAGGCTTGAGCTTCTCTTTTTTGTGCTAATCTTCATATTGTACATGGTCATCCTTCTAGGCATTGGTACCCACATTTTGATTAGCATGTTTAACTCTTACCTTCACTCCTATGTATTTCTTCCTGGGGAACCTCTCCTTCTTGGACACTTGTTACACCATCACCTCCATTCCGCCTATACTGGTCAGCTTCCTTTCAGAGAGAAAGACCACTTCCTTCTTTGGGTGTGCAGTACAGATGTTCCTTGGCTTGGCCATGAGGACAACAGAGTGTGTACTCCTGGGCATGATGGCCTATGAATGCAAAGTGGCTATCTGCAACCCTCTGAGTTAGATACTCCATCATCATGGGCAAGAATTCCTTTGTTCCCATGGCAGCTGAGTCCTGGTTTGCAGATACTGTCAACTCTGCAGTGCAAACTATATTTGTTGTACAGTTACCTTTCTGTAGGAATGATGTTATCAATCATTTCTCCTGTGAAATTCTGGCTGTCACGAAGCTAGCTTGTGCTGACAACTCAAGCAAGGAGTTCATCATGCTTGTGGCCACAACACTGCTCGTATTGGTGCCACTAGTTTTGATTGTCATCTCTTACTCATTAATCATTTCCAGCATTCTCAACATCTGCTTTTCTGAGGGGAGAAGCAAATCTTTCTCTACCAGCTCAGCCCACCTGACTGTGGTAATTATATTCTATGGTACCATTCTCTTCATGTACATGAAACCCAAGTTTAAAGAGACACTTAGTTCACATGTTAATGACAAACTTATATCCATGTTCTGTGAAATGTTGACTCCCACGATGAATCCTTTAATCTACAGCCTCAGAAACAAGGATGTGCAGAAGGCAGTAAAATGTCTACTGAACAGAAGCTTCTTTAGCAGTTGAATGAAAAATATACTAGATTGTAAACAAATTGGACATTGTTTTAAACGAGAATTATATTGGAATTTTGATTAGTTTTATAGTTTCCTTTGGCCTTTTATATATTATATAAGATTTTTATAAGGAATAATTACAAATAAGAATTATCACAGAATCATAAAGAATTTTCAAGATATAAGCAGTAGGATGAGGAAAAATGAAGTCACCTTGTATTCTGTCATTGAAGATGTCCATGTTTGAGCATATGAACAGTATTTTCATAGTCTGTACTTTCTGTGGAATTAGATTAGGTGGTACATGATTTTTATTTTCACCTTTTTACATACATAGATCTATTTCATGGTCAATATTTTATTTACTCTTAAAAATAAGTATCTGTTGTACAAAACATACTATAAAATATTTGTGTTTTCTATTGGAAAGCCTTTTTTATGATAATCTCCAAATCTTCTTAGGTCATTAAATACTGTACTTTCTAGAATTTAATCTTTTTTTCCTGTGGAGTTCTGGGATTGCTAAATATTGAAATTTTTGGGAAATAAACAAATAGGACCTTGGGTTGATGAATTCAGAGGATGTTGGGCGTAAAATAATTTATACAGGCAAATAAGAGTGAAACATTTTTTGGAATTTTGGGTTTTATATGCATTCATTTTATCTTTCCAAGTTAACATTTTGATTTTAGTGAGAGCAATATAAAATAGTAATTAATTAATGTTCCATTATATTTAGCTTCCATCACAGTTTTTTGTAGATTAAATCTAATATAACAGCTGAAACCATTGATGTGTCAGATTCACACTCTAATATAAAAGGATATAAGAAACTATTAGTTCTAAGTCACCAGCTCATAAGAAATTCCAGGTAGGTGGGAAACCCCTTGGAGTCAAGCATTTGATGTTTGACCCACAGATCATCTTGGAATGTCAGATTCTAATTTTGTTTTTCTTTATAACTTAAGTTCAGTCGCCTCCATAAGCTCTGGTATGACTGGTATGTATCAGTCTTGTTGGATTTGTAAATGTTTCATAGAAAATTAACTAAAGCAAGTAGGAATTTTAAAGGGCAGATTTCTCCTCAGAGATGAAGAAGGGAGTGTTTTTCTCACATGGGATTATAGGATCACAGTCTCAAGGAAAGAAAGGAATGTCATATGCCTTGATATGCTCATGTCCAGATTTGCTAACAAAATAAACTGTCATATTGATATACATTATTTTATTTTATTTTTAAAGATTTTATTTATTTACTTGGAAGTCAGAGAGAGGAGACACAGAGACAGAAAGGTCTTCAATCCTCTGGTTTACTTCCCAATTGGCCACAAAGGCCAGAGCTGTGCCGTTCTGAAGCCAGGAGCCAGGAGCTTCTTCCAGGTCTCCCACACTGGTGATGGGGCCCAAGGACTTGGACAATCTTCCACTGTCCTCTCAGGCCATATCAGAGAGCTGGATTAGAAGTAGAGAAGCCAGGACTCAAACCAGTGCTCATATGGGATGCTGGCACTGCAGGCAGTGGCTTCACCAGCTATGCCACAGGACTGGCCTTGATATGATTTTAATACTTGATCCCCAAGAAAATTTTTCATTTAGCTAATTTATTTTGATGGACAGGCATTGTGGCACAGAGGATTAAACCATCATTTGGGATGCCATATCCCCTTTCAGAGTGTCTGGCTACTCCACTTTTGATCTAGCTTCCTGCTAATGCATGCTGGGAACAGCAGATGATGGCCCCATTGCTTGTTCTCTGCAATCCATTTGGGAGACCTGGATGGAGTTCCAGACTCCATCAGCCTCTGTAGGCCCATTCTAGGCTGTTGTGGCTATTTGGGAAGTAAACCAGAGGATGGTGAACCTCTCTCTCTCTCTTGCTCTCACTCTTACTCTGCTTTCAAAGTAAATGAAAGTAATAAACACTTAAAATTTATTTTTAAAGTTTATGGAAGATGATTTTGTTCTTAGTACCTTTTATTTTTTCTAACTTGGGAGCATAGTCAGGTAGACATCTGATTCAACAGTTGTGTGTGTGTGTGTGTGTGTGTTTCCTGTGTGATTGTTTTACTAGACTGCAAAATATATGAGAGTATAGATTTCTCTATAAACTTCTTCTCTATTCCAATTACATTCAATTTAGAACATGACACATAGAATATGTTTCAATATACATTTATATCCATGACCAGGAAAACTATATTGAAGGAAACACAGTCTCCAAACTGGTTCATAGTTAAAAATTAAGGCTGGAGAAAATCCACAATTATGTTGCATATCAGCCAATAGAATATTCACCTTTTAGTATACTTTTATGACTACACACTATTCAAATATTCTGAGCTTTATATCATATTAACTTTTTGTGACCCTGGGACTTCTAAAGTGGAAACAAACTGAAAATGTAGAAATTTATTGGCTGTTAGTTAATTCACATACCACACCTCATTAAAATCCTGTGATGTGGGTGATAGTGTATCTTTCTCACAGATGAAGCTGCAAAGCTTAGAAAGTTTAACATACCTTATCCAATCCTCAAAGCATGCAAGTTACAGAGACATATACTCATCCTATTATTTTTATGAAGTCAATTATGCTTTTTGCTGGAGCATGCTGCTTGTCTTGCCATCTGGCATCAATGCCTGCTAGCAGCATATCTAAAATGATCAATATAGGTCTAGAAAATATGTTTTTTCACAATTGATAAAGACTAAATTCAAACTTAAGTTAGGGGAAGAACTGAAGTTAATTTTGGATGTAAGAGGGAAGGGATTTAACATTAGCACCAATCTTTCAGAAAAGACTCTTAAGAGACCTAGAAAGATTTTTCTTGTTGTTTCACTAGCAATTACACTTACTATACAGTTTTTAAAAATATTTTCATTTACTCAAAAGGCAGAATGAGAGAGAGAGAGAGAGAGAATGAAGAGAGAGAGAGAGAGAAAGAAAGAGAATCTTCCATCTGCTGATTCACTCCCTAAATGGCTGCAATGGTTGCTGCTGGGCCAGGTCAAAGCCCAAAGCCAGGAGCTTCCTTTGGGTCTTCCATGTGGATGCAGGGTCCCAAGGACTTGGGATGTCTTCTGCTGCTTTCTCAGGTGCATCAGAGAGCTGGATTGGAAGTGGGGCAGCCGGGACTCGAAGTGGCACCTATAGCATATGCCAACATCACAGGTGGTGGCTTAACCTGCTATACCATGATGCTGGCCCCTGTATAAATGGTATGGAAGTAACATTTTATCCCTGAAATTATGATGTTCCAGTAATTGTTATATTTTAAAGCCATGGTTTCATGTATCTGGAATCTTCTACAAATGTAGCATTATTTATTACTGGAATTATTTTTCATTTATGTAAGCCTTATTTATTATGCACAGCTGAATGCTAGACACTGTGCTAGCTACCAGGTATACACATATACATGAAAACAGGAGTTTTAATACAGAAAATAAAATAAAGAAATATAGAGTTTAGTTGGGAAACAATAGTGGCCTGTATGCTCTGATACAGTATTTTAGGTGCTTCTCAATTTAGTCAGATAACTGCTTAGTCAGTTGAACAAAAGAAGTGACTGTGGTACTCAGTGGAATCATTCTTTTGGAGGACACAGGAGGAATAGAGTTAAGGTCTCTCTCTTTCTCCCTCCCTCCCTCCCTCTCTCTGTCTCTCTTTCTCTCTCAAAGCTTGCAGGTATAGGACTTTAGATTGACTATAGATAAATAGGACATTAGTATATTTCTGAGTAAGTGTGGGATACCCTTCAGGGAAACCCATATATAAAGATATTTATCTCACTATATATGACTTCAACTTCTCTTGTGTTATTGATTTGACATATAAAACCTCTTTGTCGTTGTCTATTTAAAACTAATAAAACCAATCAACTTTTTCTAGCTTCTGTCTAGCTATTTACCTTTTCTAATGTTTAAAAATTTTCTTTTTTTAGTTTTTAATTTTAACATATTTAGTACAATTCATAGATACAGTTATAAGAATATAGTGATATTCTCTCTCCCTTCCTCCCTCACCCTGTTTTCCTACCCCCTATCCTTTTCTTCCTTTCTGCCTCCTTCCTTTCCTTGCTTTCTGTTTTTAAATATTGAGATAACATTTTTAATTTACATTATCTGCTTTTTTTTAACCAAACTGCTTTAAATTAAAGTTAACACTACTGTCCTCTTACTCCCCTCATTAATTCTTTAATTCAGTGAAATCTGGCCCAGGACTGCACTATTAAATATTACATAGTTATACTTAATGCATAATTAGTACTCCTTATGTTGCCTATCTTTAGCATTTTATGAATTTTTTTGATCATACCAACCTTTTAAAAATTTTATTTTCATTTTATATGAAAGAGAGGCAGACACAGAGACCTTCCATCTGCTGGTTTACTACCACAAATGCTGGCAACAGCCAGGGAGCCAGGCCAAAGCCAATAGCCTTACAGCAGTGAGAAACCTCCATGGCAGGGGAAAGGGTAACAGATGAGCCCAGCAGACCCCATCTCCAGGGATGGTGCACATTGGCAACCTTATCTAAAAGAGAGATTCACTGTCATTTCAGGCATGGAGCCCAGCAAGGGGAGCAAACTGGATTTCACACAGTAGCTTTGCCTCAGAGAAGAAATTCATGTTGTTTTCCTCCCAGGCTCCAGAACCCAAGCTATAGCAATGTGATGCTATCTTGAGTGATGGGTCATTGTGAAAAATACACTGCCCTAAAGTAGCTTTGAATATCCATGTTTACGCATCCTCAAGCCTCGGCAGATATTCTGCCACACTGTCAAAAAAGACTGTGGATCCAGCAGCAACAGCAACCCCATTACCTTAGTCCAAGCAGTATCCTGCATTATGCAGAACAGCTAGTCTGGCACAGCATGATATTCCTGCTTTCAGGATATTGAGAGTCAGGGTTCTTGTCTCTGTAGACTTGGGGCCATTCTTCTACACTCTTTCCTCTCCCAAAGGCAGCACATACCAGCCATGGATTATGTACTTGCTGTGCCTCCTCCACAGTGTTGGGACTCCCTTCCTGAGTCTACCCTGGCTTTGGTGGGCATGTTTGGTTGTACACACCTCCTGGAGCGCAGAGATCCCTTCTCCAGCCTGCCTCAGATTTGGTCAGTGCTTCAGACTCTAGGCCTCCCTCATCATAAGGTGCTTCAGCATTGGTAGGCAAGTTTGCTCATGCACACCCACCTGGGCTGCACAGCTGCCTTTTCCAGTCCACCCTAGCTTTGGTAGGTGCAGGTTGCCATTCATGTATGGATACAAATCTCAGACCTGGTTCTGGAATTGCTATAATCCCAGCCACCACTTTGGAGATGTGCACATTGCTAATGAGACAGAGAGGTGCCCCTTAGACCCCTACTGCCACTGCACGATTAACAGTGGAAGAAAATATAAGGGACTGTACTTCAGTGTCCAGTGGAAACTTACAAAATCAACACACAAAGACAACTCTTCAGGAGAAAGCCCCTCTTTAAAGGCAATGAAAACAACTGATCTGCCAGATGCATAAATATCAACATAAAGAAGCAAGAGATATGACAAAGCATGTAATATCATGCCCACAGAGTGCTCAATAACAATATCAGACTCCACATAAAGGAGATTGATGAAGTGCTTTTAAAGGTTTCTAAAGAATTATTATAAGGATACTCAAAGAATTACAAGATAACATATATAGAGAGGTTAGTGATATTAGGAAATTGTGCATGCATAATACTAATGGGAAATTCAGCAAAGAAAAAGAGATCTTGAAAAAGAACAAAATGTAATTTTGGAAATGAAGAACTCAATAAATAAAACACAACTAAAGCCTCGCAACAGTTTTCAAGCTAGAAGATATGAACTTGAAGACAGGTCTATTGAAGTACCCCAGTCAGACAAAATATAAAGAAAAAAATGAAATCTTCCAAGATTGTTGGGACATCTTGAAGTTAATATTCCAGTTATGGAGGTTTCTGAGGGAAAGAACAGTAAAGATGAGAAAACCTGTTTTTAAAAATACTTTTTAAAAAATTATTATTTGAAAGGAAAAGTGAGAGAGAGAAGGAGAGAGAGACAGAAAGAGAGATTTTCCATTTGCAACTCACTCTGCAAATGGCCACAAAGGCTGGGACTAGGTTGGGCCGAAGCCAGGAGCTTCTTCCAGATCTCCCACGTGGGTAAATGGCCCCAAGGACTTGGGCCATCTTCTGACTTTCTAGGCCATCAGCAGGGATGCTGGATAAGAAGTGGATTATCTGGTACTTGAGCCAGCTATGCACAACACTGACCCTGAAAATTACTCAAGGAAATGATAGCTGAAGATTTCACCAATGTGCGGAAAGATATGGACATCCAAGGTGAACTCTAAGACTAAAATAGATATGACTATAAAAGATCCTCACTGTGACACATTAAAGTCAAACCTTCAAAAATGCAGCAAAAAGAATTCTAAAGTCAGCAAGAGAAGTCCCAGGTCACTTTTAAGTGAATCCCCTTTAGAATAAGGTCAGATTTCTCACCCAAAGTCTTACAAACAAGAGAGAATGTAATGCTATATTCCCAGTTCTAAAAGAAAGACTCTTCCACCCAAGAATACCTGTATAGCAAGGCTATCACTCATAAACAAAGAGAAATAATGACTTCCCAAGAAAGTAAAAAAAATTAGGAATTTATCCCCACCAGACTGGCCCTAAAATGTGTTTAAGGGAGTCCTATACATAGAAATAAAGAAAAATAATTACCATTATGAAAACATTCAAACATGCTTTATAAAAGTACAATACCCACTAGCCAAGGAAAAAGGATATTCCAAATAAGCATAGGAGTGAGAAATGACTCAGCCATAAATATAACGGTCTAGTTCCCCCAGTTAAAAGACACAGAGGGTGGGCATTGTGGAGCAGTGAGTGAAGCTACCACTTGAAATGCTTGCATCCCACATGCGTGCCTGGTTCAACTCCCAGCTCCTCTGCTTCCTATCCAGCTTCCTACATGTAGAACTGGGAGACAGAAGCTGTTTGTTCAAGTATTTCAGTCTCTGCCATCCTGGTGGGAGACTCTGATGGCGTTCCTGGCTTTTGGTTTCTACCTGGCCCAGCCTCAGCTGTAAGCAGCATATGGGGAGTAAACAAGTGAATGGGAGATCTCTTTCTCTCCATATTACTGTATTATATTTCAAATAAATAAATATTTTAAAAAGATACAGGCTGGATGAATGAATTAAAGACAGAACTCAATAAGTGAAAGTGAAAGCATGGAAAAGATATCCCATGAATCAGAAACCAAAAGTGATATTAGTCTACAGTTTTCTTTTGGTATATATATATATATATTTTTTTGACAGGCAAAGTGGACAGTGAGAGAGAGAGACAGAGAGAAAGGTCTTCCTTTGCCGTTGGTTCACCCTCTAATGGCCACCACGGCTGGCGCAACACGCTGATCCGATGGCAGGAGCCAGGTACTTATCCTGGTCTCCCATGGGGTGCAGGGCCCAAGCACTTGGGCCATCCTCCACTGCACTCCCTGGCCACAGCAGAGAGCTGGCCTGGAAGAGGGGCAACCGGGACAGAATCCGGCGCCCCGACAGGGAGTAGAACCTGGTGTACCGGTGCCGCAAGGCGGAGGATTAGCCTAGTGAGCCGCATGGAAAGCCAAGACACTCTGGTGAAAAAAAAAAAAAAAAAAAAAAAAAAAAACCTAAATGAAAGATCTCCACAAGTGAGATCCCAGTGGAAAGAATGGGTCATCAAAGAAGGAGGTACCTTTCTCTGAAGGGAGGAGAGAACTTCTACTTTGACCATGGCCTTGTCTAAATATGATCAGAGTCAGTGAACTCAGGGGGCTTCCATAGCCTTGGCAGCTCATGACAAGAGCCTAGGGTGATTACTGATGCCATAAACAAGAGTGTCAATTTGTTAAGTCAACAACAGGAGTCACTGTGCACTTACTCCTCATGTAGGATCTTTGTCCTTAGTGTGCTGTACATTGAGATTTAATGCTATAACTAGTACTCAAACAGTATTTTTCACTTTATGTTTCTGTGTGGGAGCAAACTGTTGAAATCTTTACTTAATGTATGCTAAACTGATCTTCTGTATATAAAGAGAATCGAAAATGAATCTTGATGTGAATGGAAGGGGAGAGGGAGTGGGAAAGGGGAGGGTTGCGGGTGGGAGGGACGTTATGGGGGGGAAGCCATTGTAATCCATAAGCCGTACTTTGGAAATTTATATTCATTAAATAAAAGTTTAAAAAAAAAGAAACCAAAAGTGAGAAGTAGTAGCTATACTTTTATAAGACAAAAAAGACTTAAAAACTGAAAAATGAGAAAAAGTGATTTTGGAATGATCAAATGATGAATTTAACAAGAAATTATGATATTTTAAATGTCTGCACACCCATGCTGGAGCATCCAACTTTGTAAAAACAAGCATTAAATCTAAAGTGAGAGACAAGCTCCAATACAATAATAGTGGTGTATTTCAACATCCCACTTCTTATAAGGATAGATAATCCAGTAAAAAATCAATACAGAAATATCACAGTTAAATTACTTTAGACACCTAATAGACCTGACAGAAATTTAAAGAATAATTTATCTAATAGCCTGGAATGCACATTCTTTTCATCAATACATGGAACACTGTCTAGGATAGGCCATATTTTATTCTCAACAAATTAGAAAAAAATTCACAAAATTGTATCCTATAACTTTTCTAAATACTAGAGATAAGCAACACTAAAAACTCTCAAAATTATATCTAGAAACTGAAAAACATGGTCCTGAATGATTAATATAGGTCATTGAAGAAATAAAAAGGGAAATTAAGAAATTCCTTGAAACAAAAATGGAAATACAACATACCAAAACTTATGGTATACAGCAATACATTTCTATGTCAAAAAAGAGATATCAAATAAACAACATAACTATGATTTTCAGGGAATTAGGAAAATAACAAACCAAATACAAAGTCAGCAGAAGGAAATAAAGAATAAAAATGACAGTAGAAATAGATGAAACAGAAACAAAAAAAAAGTGACAAAAAAGATAGTGACATAGATACTTTGAAAAGATAAGCAAATCAACAGACCTCTAGTTAACTAAATATGAAAAGAGAAGACTCAAATTGAGTTTAAAAAGGAGCTATTATTTCTTATACCACCAAAGTACAAAGGATTGTTAGTGGCTCTTTTGAGCAACTGTATGCCAACAATTTGGAAAATATGAAAGATATACATAAAATTGGGGAGATATATATATATATACATATATATATAATTTGCCAATATCAAAACATGAAGACATAGAAAATGTGAACAGAACAATTTTGAAAAATGAAACAATCAGTATGATTTCTTCTTCTTCTTCTTCTTTTTTTTTTTTTTTGACAGGCAGAGTGGACAGTGAGAGAGAGAAAGAGAAAGGTCCTCCCTTCGCCATTGGTTCACCCTCCAGTGGCCGCCATGGCCGGCGCGCTGCGGCCGGCGCACCACGCTGATCCAAAGGCAGGAGCCAGGTGCCTCTCCTGGTCTCCCATGAGGTGCAGGGCCCCAGCACCTGGGCCATCCTCCACTGCCTTCCCGGGCCACAGCAGAGAGCTGGCCTGGAAGAGGGGCAACCGGGAAAGAATCTGGTGCCCCGACTGGGACCAGAATCCAGTGTGCTGGTGCCGCTAGGCGGAGGATTAGCCTAGTGAGCCGCGGCACCGGCCAGTATGATTTCAATGCTGAATTCTACCAAACATTTAAGAAAGAAGTAACACCAGTTCCTCTCAAACTATTTCATAAAATATTGAAGGAAGGGAACTCATCCACGCTTATTCTACAAGGCCAGCATTATTCCAAAAATCAGAGAAAGACATAACAACAAAACCACCACAACAAAAACCTATAGACCAATCTTTCTGGTAACCATGGAGGAAAATATTCACAACAAAATACTAAGAAATCTATACCAACAGCACATCAAAGTAATCACACATCATGATCAAGTAGGACAAGTCCTAGAGTTGCAGGGATGGTTCAACATTGACATATCATAAGTGTAATTCATTACATTCAACAGAATGAATGATAAAATCACATGATTTTCTCAAAAGAGGTAGAAAAAAGCATTCAATAAAATTTAGCATTCTTTCATAAGAAAACCTTGAGTAAAATAAGTTTAGTAGGAACATACCTCAACATAATAAATGCTGTATCTGACAAACACACAGCTAAGATTATATTCAATGAAGAAAAACTGAAAACACTTTAAGATATGAGACTCTATTCTCAACACTCTTAATGCAGTACTGCAAATCAAGTTTTAGCCAGAACAATTATACAAGAGAAAGAAATAAAAGCCATATAAATAGGAAATAAAGTTATCCCTGTTTGCAGGGATAAATAAAAATGAAATATAGCATATCAGGACTCCATATCAACATATGGAATATAGCTAAAAACTAGTTAGAGGGAAATTTATATATATATCTATATATATATATATCTATAAAATACCTGCATTAAAAAGAAGACATATCTCAATTCAATAACCTAAACTTCTGCCTTAAAAAAACTAGGAATATCAGAGCAAAAAAATCCAACAAAGCAGAGGGAAGGTAGTATGAAATTAAGAAGTTGTTGAAGCCCCAATTAAAATATAATGGTAATAATTTTAGTGACTTGAGCTAGGCAGCTCATGTTACTCTCTGGTGTAGTTGAGAATCTAGGTGGAAAACCAAGAAATACTGAGCATTTGGGCATTTGATAAATACCAGACAAAGTGTTAGGAAAAGTATACTTCAAAAATTTCAAAAAAAATGAGATTAAAAGATAAGTTTAGTTTTTACAAAATAATTTTAAATCCATGCATAGGCTTTTTCATAATATATGTTACTCATGAAGTTTTTGAATCCCTTTGAATATTTACCAAGTATTCTTTAATGCCGGATGCTCGCCAGCGAGAGTCCAGCGTAGTAAAGACATGATCGCTACTTGCTCGGTTCTCATGGAACTTTATTCATCCAGATGCAAGGCGAAAGAAAAGAAGCCAAGCCCTCTCTCTGCACAATACTATCCCCATTATATACCCAAGGTTCCCTTAGCAGGACGCTCCCAGCCAATGGCAAGTCTGTTCACATGCAGTCCATGCAGGCACAGTCCAATCAAGTTGAAGGGCACATAGTGCCTCAGGTGGAAAGTTCATCTTGCTCCATCGGGGTTGTTTGCATGTCTTCAGGACATCCTGTGGTTAGCACTTCCTTGACTTGTTTTGCTCAGCAGCCAGCACTTCCTTAACTTGTTTTGCACAAGTTGTTACAACAGGCCATGCAAACAGCAAAGTGAGG
This sequence comes from Oryctolagus cuniculus, assembly GCF_964237555.1. NCBI lineage: Eukaryota > Metazoa > Chordata > Mammalia > Lagomorpha > Leporidae > Oryctolagus > Oryctolagus cuniculus. The sequence continues at coordinate 208,504,859 of NC_091432.1, read as the reverse complement.
AAGTTCCCACAGGTGGCCAGCCTGCGGTTCCCCACACTTTAAGATTTATTTATTTGAAAGTCAGAGTTACACAGAGAGAGGGAAAGACAGATCTTCCATGTGCTGGTTCACTCCTCAGATGGCCACAATGGTGGGGTTGGGGACTAGGCTGAAGCCAGGAGCTTCTTCCAAGTCTCCCAAGTGGGTGGCAGGGGCCAAGTATTTGGACCATCTTCACCTGCTTTCCAAGGCCATTAGCAGGGAGCTGGATCAGAAGTGGAGCGGCAGGGGCAGGGACTGGTGCCCTTATGGGATACCAGCATTGCAAGTGGAGGCTTTTTCCATTATGCCACAACATTGGCCACCTAAGTATTCTTTTAGTTTAAACTTGCTCTTATATTAACATGACAGACAAACTTAAGAAGTAGAATGCTCATCATTACTATATAGATAAGTATAGATATATAGATAAATAGTAGGAGTTAGCTTAATAAAGTGTTTCTAGTTAAATAGGACATTTACAAATATTGGATTCAAATCCACATCCATCGGATATATATTAGTTTCTGTTCCTCAGCTCATCAGTGTGCTGCTAATCATTTCATTAAATTTCTAAGAATGTTTTTGAAAGAAAGAAAGAGACCTCAATTCATTTCTCCTGGAAGACCATGTTCCCTATGAAACTGCATTTGTGAATTACGATAGTTTATTAGTTAAATCTACAAACAACAACAACAACAATTGTCATGCACACACATGCGCAAACAGAAAGGTTCATTATTGGCTTTAGGTGTAGAGGCTGTGTTTCCAATGTCTGCAGTCTGCAAGCTGGAGACCCTGAAAACCTGTGGTGTATTTCAAAGTCCTGAGACCCAAAGAGACAGTGATATGGATTCCAGTCCACATCTGAAGACTTAAGAACCAGAAGTACTAAGGGCATAAGTTTGTTGTCCTGGCTGAAGCGGTCAGAGTTAGTAAAACCATGCTCTAAGTTTGTACTGTTCAGGCCCACAATGGATTGCATGATGCCAACCCGTACTGAGAGGGCCATCTGCTTTACTCAGTCAAATTTGATCTCTTCTGCACACTCAGAAATAAGGTTTAACCAGGTACCTTGGCATTCCACGGCCCCATTAAGCTGACACAAAAAGTTAACTATCAGAGAAAGCATCATACAGGTCACAGTAATGAAGTCGTAATTTACTTCTTTCTCAACTTCATATTGTTTTTTATTTAAAAGATTTTATTTATTTATTTATTTGAGAGCGAGAGTTACAGACCCTGAGAGGGGGAGAGAGAGAAAGGTCTTCCTTCTGTTGGTTCACTCCCTAGATGGCCACAATGGTCAGAGTTGAGCTGATCCAAAGCCAGGAGCCAGGAGCTTCCTCTTGGTCTTCCTCTCAGGTACAGGGGCCCAAGTGCTTTCCCAGGCCATAGCAGAGAGCTTGATCAGAAAAGGAGCAGCCAAGGCTAGAACTGGAGTCCATATGGGATGTTTGTGCCACAGGCAGAGGATTAACCTACTGTGCCACAGTGCTGGCCCCCATATTGCATCTTGATTTTGTTAATGCTTCCTACACAAGATCACAACACAATACTCTGATGAGGGAGCCCATTATTAATAATTCTTAAATAAAGAATCTTTACCTCTGGTGGCAGTCCATAAAGTTACAGCAAGATAGAGTTAATTTATGAGATTTTTAAAAAGTTTTTATCAAAATTCTTATAAACTTCATGCTTTTATTATAAATATTGTAAAATTTATAGAAAACTTACATAAATTTTTTCTTCAATTACTGGGAGCATATTGGCATCACAATACCCAAGCAGTCTTGATTGATATATTGTGTTATTACTACAAGGGCATCCTCTTAGATGACCACTATATAGCATTAGAATTAACCTTGATACATTATTCATATATAAACTCTACACCTCAATCAATTTTAGCTGATTGGTTTAGTAGTTTATTTTGAAGCAAAATGACCTAGTTCAAATCTTACCTTTCATTGTGTATTTGTGTCTCTGTATTCTTCTTCAATCTGCAGTAGTCCTATCTCTCTTCACTTTTATGACCTTGATATTTTTGAAGATTACAATCCCAAATGTTTTAGGATGTCCCTCAATTTGTTTTAGCTGATGTTTCCTTATGATTAGGTGCAGGTTGTGTATCTTTGGTGCCAGTGTCACTAAACTATTTCTATATTCTTTTCTTTCTATCCTAAAAGTAACCCATGATTTTAATTTGCTCTATTGTTACCAGTAGAATGACTTTGAAAATTTAATGAAAATGCTAAGTGCCAATACAAAATAGTTTTTTCCCTTTGTCCTTACTGTTATTTTCTACCTAATCATAAAACTTTTAATTTATCTATCAAACTGTGGTTTCTTAGTTAAATGAGTTACAGTAATCTATTACCATCACTTATTTTGATACTCATTTTTCCTCTTGATTTCGTCCATGAGAACCCTCAAAACTACCTAATGTATTCTTTTTTTTTTTTTTTTTTTTTGTCAGGCAGAGTGGACAGTGAGAAAGAGAGAGAGAGAGAGAGAGAGAAAGAGAAAGGTCTTCCTTTGCTGTTGGTTCACCCTCCAATGGCTGCCGTGGCTGGCGCGCTGCGGCCAGCGCACCGCACTCATCCGAAGGCAGGAGCCTTCCTGGTCTCCCATGGGGTGCAGGGCCCAAGCACTTGGGCCATCCTCCACTGCACTCCCGGGCCACAGCAGAGAGCTGGCCTGGAAGAGGGGCAACCGGGACAGAATCCGGCGCCCTGACTGGGACTAGAACCTGGTGTGCCGGTGCCGCAAGGCGGAGGATTAGCCTATTGAGCCGCAGTGCCGGCCCCTAATGTTTTCTTTTGACATATTTCTCACAATTTTTGTGCTCTTTCATGCTGGCACAAAAATATGACAGCAAGATATTCCAGGCCCATCTTGATCTTTCTCTGCTTAATCCTTAGAACCAGTCCTGTACTCCTTTTAGTGGAGATCTCTGGAAACCAAAATCTCATGGCCAGCACTGTTGCATTGTAGGTTAATCTACTGTTAGCAACACCAGCATCCCATATGAGCACTGGTTCAAGTTCCATTTCTGATCCAGAATGGAATGGCTATTCTATTTCTGATCCAGCTCCCTGGTAATGCACCTGGGGAAGCAGTGGAAGATGGCCCAAGTACTTGGGCCCCTGCTACCCATGTGGTTGGAGTTTCAGACTCCTGGTTTTTGTGTGGCCCTTGCTCTGGTCACTATAGCCATTTTGGGAGTGAAGCAGCAGGTGGAAGATCTCACTGTCTCTCCTCTCTCTGTGTAATCCTACCTTTCAAATAAATAAAATAAATCTTAAATGAAAGAAACCAAAATCTAATACTAGCTGAACAATAGTTATTGGTTTGTTGCATGTTGCTGTGTGTATATGAACACATATAGACATGTACACATACACAATTTTTATCTGCATGAATTTCTATACCTATATATTGGTATCATTTCCTTATTTATGTATATGCATACCTCTGTATATCCATAGCTACTGAAAACTATGCATTCACACTGACACTTACAGTTTGAATTCAGCACTACAGGATTTATTATCATTTTCTGCCTTTCTGTTTTGTAACTCCTTTGCAGATAGTAGGAAACCTGGCTATCATTATACATAAAGTTCTTGTTATTTGATGCCTTTTATGTAACTGATTTCCCATTCCTTTGGCTTTGAATTCTCTTGTAAGGATGTATTCTTCACCCCACAGTCTCCACTCTGACATCCGTCTTAGTTTTCAGGCAAGGATGTCCACCTCACACTGATCCTGTTCTGACTTACCTTGAACTGTTTCCTCCCCTCAGGTGTGTCCTTTTCACTCTATTTAGGACTTTTTTTTTTCAGGATCATCTCTTCATGCTTTTCAGATCTTGATACCTGTATTCTGAATGCTCCCTCTAAGGATGCTGTAACACTCACTCTAGGCTACTTATCCCACTGCTTCCTTTGGTGTGCCAACATTTTCTATACCTCTCTTATGGTCTCATATTTTCTGCCTGTCTTATTTGCAGATGTGATCCTCAACCAAGTCCTGGGGTTCATATCCCCATTTTGTGTTGATGCCCCTGTTTTTCCTCTTGGGCTCTGAAAACCTAAACTGGGCCTTGCTCTGCTGACACTGGACAGGATATATATGGCTGCCACTTTGACACTGTTGGGCTACTAAAGCCTTTGCTGGGAAGGCCCTGACGATAAAAGCCTTCCTCATCCAGATCAGGCCACAGCAGCACTGTGCCTGATTTATAGCACATAGAGGTATAATACATTTTACAAAAAACACAATTACATATTGCTATTTATCAGCCATTTTAAAGGTGATTTGTTTTATTTTTTTAAATGAAAATTTTTTATATAGGTTTATTTATTTGAAAGTCAGAGTTACAGAAAGAGAGAGAGAGAGAGAGGAAGAGAGAGAGATTGATTGATTCATTCTTCCATCTGTTGGTTTACTGCCCAGCTGGCTACAACTACAAGGGCTAGGCCTGGCTAAAGCCAGGAGCCAGGACTTCTTCCAGGTCTCTGAGATGGGTGCACTGAGCTAAATGCTTGGGCCATCCTCTGTTGCTTTTCCCAGGCTATTAGCAGAAAGCTGGATGAGAAGTGGAGCAGATGGGACTTGAACTTGTGCCCATATGAGATGCTGGCATTGCAGTCAGTGGCTTTCCCTGCTATAAATGTTGGCCCCAAAGTTGTTTTTTTGGTAATGAGTGGAAAATATTTAAAATAAAACTTCTCATTGCTTCTGAGTAATGAAATTATCAGTGTTCTTGTAGAAGAACTTACTCAATTGATTGTCTTAGCAATTACTTGGGAGAGAATACTGTATACACTATGATTTTTGTCTTACCCTGAGCAAATGACCTCTTAATATATTTTCTTCTGTTTTTTGTCTTCCCTTATTTTCATCTATATTTAAAGAAAGCAAATATTTTACCAAAATCTTGGAAATTGTAGTTTGGTGAATGAAATGACATATAAAATCAAGTTATCTCCCTATATTGAATCAGGTGCTTGGACTACATTGTATTGTATTATTTTTAATTTTTAATTAATTTAATAGTTAATTAATGTTTGGTTTCATACAGAAAGCAGTGAGCTAGAGTTGTGCCCTGGGGAATATTTCAGAAGCTGATAAATGATTATAGTAAAAAGAAAGACCTCTGTAATGAAGATGAAGGTCAAGGCAGCATAGAGGGAACAACCAACTGTAGGGAAGTTTTGGATGGTATTGCAGAGGATATGACACTTGACCTGTCTTTGAAGAGATTGTTGAGGTTTCACCAGAGAAGAAGTGTGAAAATGCAGGTGGAATAGCATATGCTATAGTCAGTAAATGTGAAAGAAAGTGATTTGATGAGTACCTACATATTAAATGGAGCCCAACATGTACAAAAGGGTTGGGAGGGCATGGGAAGGGAAAGAAGAAAGTGAAGTTTATAACTAGAAATGGAGTGTGGGGCCAGATCAAATTCCTGAATAAATTAATGAGCAAGAATAAAACAAATTCCCCACTCTCTATGAGACAGTTTTCTAGAAAAGAGGGCTGAAAAATATGTTTTATTTGTTAACTAGAAAAATGGGCTGGGTATTCTTGGGAAAGCAAAGTTTTTTTTTTTTTTTCCCAAATATTTAATCTCATTTCTTAGAACACTTGTCCCTACATTTTAATGAGATCATGTTCATTTTCATTAGGTGATATAAGTAGGCAATTCATTTTAAAATTCTATGAGAGAATATGAACTTCATTTTCTTTTCTATATTTAAAACACTTGACTCAAATTTGTGAGTTTATTTGGTGCATAAACTCGACGGTGTGAATGTGTCATTTACTCCAGAGTTAGTACCTACTCATCAATTTTTTCATGGCTCCATGCACATCCAAATTCCTCAAAGTATAAATGATAGGATTGAACATGGGGATGACTACACCACAGAACAGGCAATCAACTCGTCAACAGCAGAGGATTTGGACATTTATGAAGGGGACTGACCCATGACATAATCACTCTGTCATGTGGCTGGAGCAGATGGAAAGGCCTTTTTTCTTCCTTCAGCTGAACTGCCTTTTAGGTACAGTAGAAATGATGAAAGCTCAACATTGTAATAGCCTCATTCAGTGCACACCAGCTTGGCAAAAGCCAATAGTTATACAAAGTGATTAATGGTATTTTCCCATAGAATGCCATATTGTAAGAATCATTTCTGTTAATGAGTTGCAAAAGTCCAATCTCCAGGAGAGAGCTGCCAAGTGAACACAAAGTTCACTTGCTCATGATGATGGAGTATCTCACAGGGCTGCAGACTGCCAGGTGATGGTCACATGCTATCACTGCCAGGAGCACACAGTCCACAGATTCCAAAGTGCAAGGAACAGACTTGTGAACATCACAACTAGTGAAGGAGATATGTTGTCTTATAGAAAGTGAATCAACATGGATGGGGAATGGAAGATATGTACTAAATATCTAGGAAGGAAAGATTACCAAGAAGAAGTACATGGATTTGTGAAGGCAGGAATTTGCAACATTTAGGATGATCAAGGTGCTGTTTCTCAGGAAGATTATTAGGTAAATCACTAAGCCCATAACAAAAAATTGTTTTTCAGTTCTTGCATACTTAGGAAAGTCCATTCAGAATAAACTCAATCTCTGTCCTACTGGTTCTTTCCAGTACAGTTTAATGAGGCTGTACAGTATTACCATATGAAGTGAAAGAAATTGTGGTGAGAGAGATAACAAGTATGCCAGCAGCAGCTGGAGTGGTAGTAACAGCTGTGAGTTTAGCTTTTGGGATTCCTCTTCTATGTTATGTCATTCAATGGAAGACACATGATAAATATATTGGTAACTTATTAAAAATTCAAGCTTCTGTATTTCATTTTGAGTGATTGTAATGACAAAGGTATGAGCAGGGGAAAGCCCTTTGAATTTTTAACGATTATCTGTTGTTTCTGAGGTAGTTGGATCTACAGACCCCACATTGAAAATTAATATTTTGGAGACAGCATTCTTTAATCTGTTCAACAAACATTTATTTATTTCAATTAATACTAGGCAAATTATAAACAATACCAAGGATTTAGAGTTTTATAATTTACAAACATGTTCACAATGCAACTCATTTTATCATCAATATAATTCTTTGATGAAAATGAAGTCGAGAGAAATTCACCTAAGTCAGAATAAGTAAGAAAGTTGCTATGTAAATCTTCACTTTCTGACATTAAAATTCCATTTTTTGAAACTATAGTTTATTGCCCTCCAAAAATTATGCAAGTGATTTTAAGGGTTAGGATCGGACATTTTAAAAAGAATGCTCTCCAGGTGTTTTTAATGGGCAACTGAGGAAGAGACTCACCTGTCTGTCTTGTGGAGATCTTCCAAATGCTGATAGTCAGGCAAATCACATGAAGAATCTTTGAAAAATATTCTGATTCAGTGCATCTGAAATCTGCATTTATTAACATCTTTCCAGGTGATGCTGATGTTGCTTGTCAATAGAACTGCAAGGACTTTCGAGCTTCTTCCTTTGAAGATTTTATTTATTTGAGAAATAGAGTAACAGACAGTGAGAGGGAATGACAGAAAGAAAGGTCGTCCATTTGCTGGTTCACTCCCCACATGGCTGCAAAAGCTAGAGCTGGGCTGATCCAAAGCCAGGAGCCAGGAGCTTCTTTCAGGTGGATGCAGGGGCCCAGGCACTTGGGCCATCTTCCACTGCTTTCCCAGGCCATAGCAGAGAGCTGGATCGGAAGAGGAGCAGCCAGGACTAGAATCGAGGCCGATATGGGATGCCAGCACCAGAGGCAAAAGATTAATTTGTGCCACAGCATAGGACCCTTGGGGTACTTCCTTTGAATACTGTGCATTGGTGAGTGCTCTCTTGGTGCCACTACACGTGTATGAAAGCAGTCAAATGGCAGATGATGTTATGCTGAACACTGTGGAAGCTTGGAGGTAAAACTTCTGTGTAGTTTATTGCAGTCAGTTCTTTGTTCTTTACATTTGACATACAAGCAATAAAGTTGCTCACAAAAGAATTTTCCCTTTATTTCTCTTACATGAAATATATTCGTAAAGAAGGAATTCTGTTTAGTTTGATCAGCTAACGTGTACAGCAAAGAATATGGAGCAGAGGACTTTAGTTTGAAAGATTTTGAAAGGGTAGACAGTAACAGGTGACTTTCTTGTTTGTAGTAATGTATCACAGAACATCATTTGAAAACACCTCTTCATCCTTATGGTATTCTACCCAGCCTTAAAATATTTCCTCAGAGGAAAAAAAAAAGTGGATCCAATAGGTGAGTTTCTAGTTAGTGTTTTCAAAAAAATATGGTTGTGTTTCTGTTAAACATTTGCTTTCTGTATGTAAAAGTCATTTGTTAACAGGTTATGCCACTTCCTATGAAAACTCCAGTTTACAATAGTCATAGAATTCAATCAGCATAAAAGGCTGTTTATAATTCTATTAGCCATGGAAATGAGGATTCTTATCCAGTTAGAGGTGTACCTTACTTTGTATGCATATATTTGAAAACTGGTAAGAAGTGTTGGTTTGGTCAACATTCATTTCTTTGGGCATTAAGATTGGAACTGGATTGACTATAACTACATATATAACTATCAACTTATTCTGAGTATGTCAGGAAAATTTGGATCCTACCTTTAAAAGAGCATCAGCTGTCAGAGGTCTGTACTGTACATTTTTCAGGGAAGATATGAATCAGGTAGAATGTCTCCTTTTTTCTGGGAATAACTAAAAAATTATACCTATTTGAATTAATTTCAGAAAACTGTTACATACATTTGGTATTCTAACAACCCTATGCCAGTTGCTGCAATAAAGTTTTCACTTGTATGATTTATAAAAGAAATTAACTTGTTTGATGCTTTCAAATGGGAAGAAAGGATAATTAAAAAGTGTAAAGCAAATTATTTACATTACTCTTGTAATGCTAGTGTAATTTATAGTATGGAATCAACAAACACCCTGCTGAAGAGCATTGTGCCTGATATTTCTTCTGCTCTGAAGTTTTCTTCTCTAAAATGGATTTCTCAGACTTTGATGGGAAATGATTGTTTCCAATTACCTTCTATGGGATTTATCATGCCAGATAATTCCATTTTAACTCAAATTTTGCAATTATTGGACTGTGTCTTTTCAAACAACATTTTATACTTTTATAATGCTAAGGGAATTGATATGTAGTTATAGTACACTTGGCTGATGTCTTATTATGCATCTATTAACATATTTGTAAAAAATTGTATTAATGGGAAAGCAACGTTTACATTATTTTAAAATAGCTAAGAAAGTAGAAACGAATAGTATACAGGATTACTTGCAAAACCAGTACTAAACCAAGATAACCTCGACAGAGTAGAAATGTTAGAAAGAAATATCCAAAATGCCAATGATTATTTTAGAACTTTCCCCCTACTTTTCTGAATTACCTAAGTTTCTAAAATATATATGCATAAAGGAAAAAAACAAAGGCTCTTCATGGAAATGGAAGTTCATGGGAATTTATATTATGAAAAAATTATACATGGATTTCAAACATTGTTGCATAAAAATAAACTTGGGCTTCTTTTAAAAAATATTGATTAATTTATTTGAAAGTCAAAATTACAGGAAGAGAAAGAGCGAGCAAGCGAGCAAGTGAGCAAGCTTCTGTCCATTGATTTACTCCCTGAATGACTGCAATGGCCAAGAGCTTCATCTGGGTCTCCCATGTTGGTGCAGGGCTGGGCCATCTTCTGCTGCTTGCATGGGTACATTAGCAGGGAGCTGGACTGGCAGTGGAACAGCTGGAATAGAACTGCTGTCATGGGAATACCAGCACTGAAGGCAGCGGCTTAACCTGTTATGTCACAGCACCAACTCGAAACTTAGGTTTCAGTTCTATTTTCCAAAGACACGGAAACTACAGACCTATATCCTTGATGAACTTAGATGCAAAGATTCTCAATAAAATACTAGCAAATCGAATAAAAAACCATATCAGAACGATCATACATTAGGGCCATTGCTATGGCGTGGTGGGCTATCCCTCCACCTCCTGCACTGGCATTCCATGTAGGCACAGGTTCATGTTCTAGCTGCTCCTCTTTTGATCCGGCTCTTTGCTAATGTGCCTGGGAAAGCAGTGGAATATGGCCCAAGTGCTTGGGACCCTGCACCTGTGTGAGACCCCCAGAAGAAGCTCCTGACTCCTGGCTTCAGATGGGCCCAGCTCTGGATGTTGTGGCCATTTTGGGAGTGAACCAGTGGATGGAAGACTTTTCTCTCTGTCTCTCCCTCTGTCTGTAACTCTACCTCTCAAATAAATCAGTAACTTCTTTAAAAAAAGATCAACATCACATCACAATAAAGTTGGATTTATCCCACAAGTGAAATGATGGTTCAATATTTGCAAATAAATAAATGCTGTAATTCACATCAATAGAATGAAAAACAAAAATCTTATTTCAATAGATACAGAGAAAGCATTAGATAAGATTGAACACCCCTTTATGATAAAAACCCTCAACAAATTATGTATAAAAGGAACATACAGGCCGGCATCGTGGCTCAGTAGGCTAATCCTCCGCCTTGCGGTGCCAGCACACTGGGTTCTAGTCCTGGTCAGGGCGCTGGATTCTGTCTCAGTTGCCCCTCTTCCAGGCCAGCTCTCTGCTGTGGCCAGGGAGTGCAGTGGAGAATGGCCCAAGTGCTTGGGCCCTGCACCCCATGGGAGACCAGGAGAAGCACCTGTCTCCTGCCTTCGGATCAGCGCGATGCACCGGCTGCAGCGCGCAGGCCGTGGCGGCCATTGAGGGGTGAACCAATGGCAAAGGAAGACCTTTCTCTCTGTCTCTCACTGTCCACTCTGCCTGTCCAAAAAAAAAAAAAAAAAAAAAAGGAACATACAATTTTACAGGCTATATATGATAAACCAATAGCCAGTTTCATACTGAATGGGGAAAGCTGGATGTATATATGTAGAAGAATAAATTAGATCTATACCTTTCACCATACACAAAAATCAACTCAAGATGGGTTAAACACCCAAATTTTAGACCTCAGACTGAAGTTGCTGCAAGAAAATGTAGAGGAAATTCTCTGACGTTGGAATAGGGGATAACTTCTTGGGCAAGACCCCCCCCCCCCCAAAAGCATAGGCAACAAAAGCAAAACTAAATAAATAGGACAATACCAAACTCAGAAGCTTCTGCAAGCAAAGGAAACAGTCAAAAGAGAGAAGAGAATGGTAAAAATATTTACAAGCTACCTATGTGATAAAGGATTAATATCCCGGATATATTAGCAACTTAAAAAGCTCAACAATAACAACAGCAAAACAATCAATCTAGTTAAGAAATGGATAAAGGACTTCAAGAGAGTTCTCAAGAGAAGAAATACAAGTGGCCAACAAATATATGAAAAATTGCCCAACATCACTAGCCATCAGGGAAATGTAAAACAAAACCATAATGAGATATCACCTCACCCCTGACAGAATGTCTAAAATCCAAAACACAGAGAATGATCAGGATGTGGTGAAAGCAACTTATACACTGCTGGTGGAGATGTAAATTAGTACAACCACTGTAGAAAACAGTGTTGAGATTTCTTAAAATACTAGAAATAGGCTAGCCATATGATCCACCAATCCCACTACTAGGTATATACCCAAAAGACATGAACACATTGTATCGAAGAGATACCTATACCACTATGTTTATAGCAGCATTGTTCATAATAACTAACATTTGGAATCAACCAAAGTATATATCATCAGATAAATGGATAAAGATAAAAATGATAGAGAAAATGTATGTATATATATGTGTATATAGATAGATAGATAGATGGGATATATATATATATATATATAAATGTGATACTTTCACCATGGACTATTATTCAGCTATAAAAATAATGAAATTATATCATTTGCAGCAAAATGTACACAACTGGAGGGCATCATGTTGAGTGAAATAAGCCGACACAGAAAGAGAAATACTGCATGTTCTCCCTTTCATGTGGGGGCTAAAATTAAGAAAACAATGAAGAAATTAAAAAAACAACAAAAAAAACAAGAAAAGCTGGAAAGTAGTTGAAGCAGGGTTAATACTTCCAAGGATCAGAGCTGTCACTACAGTAACATTTAGTGTATCCTTGAGCCTCAATTTCCTGAAGATACGTTTTTTTTTTAAGGATTGATTTTTATTTGGGCTTCTCACAGTGGTAAGAGCCATTCTGTCTTGATAATAATTGTAGCACAGGAATTGTGCCACCGAGTCTGCCCAGAAAAGTCTGGCTGAATGCTATTGCTTAAAATACACATATTTACAATAACTGACAAATGGTGATGGGCCTTGCAGAGGAATATGTTAGCATTTCCTAATCTCCCCACTAAAACACCAACCCTCCACCAATCCCTTTCTCCTCATTCGCCTGGAAAACTGGACTCAGTCAAACCTCCCACTCCATGCTTTTCCTTCAATTCCCTATTTCCATCTCAAGATATGAGATCTTTCAGATCATTCCAACACTCGTCTTAGGGTATTTCATTTGCAGCAAGGCCTGATCTAGAGTCCTGTTTCTTCTGTAGATTTGTATGTAGTAGGGGTATGTGAGAATTACGATGTGACAGAAACACTGGATTTGGTTGGTCAGTATGACCCAATTCCCTTCTCACTAAGGATGTCTGTGTCTACTTCTACCAGATGTCAAAAGGATTTTTAGTCGTAATTAATGTCAACTAATGTTAAAGCTATATATTTATGAGTAGTGGAATTTGAGTTCTCTAAAATATATCACAAATTTAAGCAATTATGAAAAATCTTCAACAAAAACTAAAACAGACTAACAAGTACCCTTGGCTATATTTATGTTACAGTCAATGCAAATGACTCACTTATTTTAAGTGGGTCATTTTATGGACAGCTATTGGTATAGCCACTGTTAGACAGCTTAAGCGTCCATGTCCTAAAATTTCTGTAATAGGTGCTCACATGTCTAGACTCAGATGAACAAATAGTCTGTTCTTGGGGGAGGTCATTATTCCACAGTGATTCTGATTCAACATGATACTCCTGTCATAAAGGAGAATTGATTAGTATGATCATGTGTTTACCATTCTTTGTTTATTTGCTTTTAATCATCTTATTGTCCCTGAGCTCGTGTTTCATGTCACTTTAAATGTCATTTAGATTATGTCACTAAAAGTTAGAATAAATAATATTAATACTTATTGAACTCTTACCTAGGTATCCTGCTCTGTATTTGTCCTGAATTTATGTGACATTGCAAGAAAAAGAATTTTCCATTCTAAAAATTGGGTCCATTCTATCACCAAATATAAATTTCTTGAAATCATTTTATTTATGTGAGTCCCTAATTAATTTCCTGGGATGAAAATGAATGACCTGTATAATTTAATGTTTTCTGTGGATTACAAACTCAACAATATCTTTGCTGAGATGTAATTATGGTAGTTGACTAACTATTGTAGTTGACTATTGTAGATGATTAAAACAGACCCAATATGGAAGGGTGAGGACTGTGGCAATATTTTATTTCCTGTGACAAAATGCATGTTTTATATTTTTCTTTACTAGTTTGTCATTGTCTCTATTTTTATTGGAATTTTTTTATCCTAGTTATGTTTTTGAATGGCTTTGATGATGATAATACGTAGAGGACTGGTTTCTTTTTCCAGAATAAAGTGATTATACTTTCAGAATTTTCCCATGTGATCTTACATACTTTTCCCCACTTGTTTAGTCGAAACTAAGGAGGAGAAATGAACTTCTTTCAACAGTCTCAGATTCCCTGTAGAAAACTTAGGGAAAGAGGGGTTTTGTTAAAAAGTTACAAGTTCACTTTAACAAGCTTGACTTCCAAGTGTTAACAGGCACATGGGATCCCATCCCTGTGTAACCTATTTGTACCTTGGTATCAGAAAGAAGTAGGTCAGTCAACTTTTAATGATGTCCTCTGAGATGTAGTTCCCTGCTCATGTGTAAATATTAGACTGTGTTTTGTATTCCTATGGGAGGAGATTACTAGGCTATGAGATAACAAGTAGCAAAAACGTGGTATTTTCCTATGTTAGTTGGCCTCTTTGGAAATACTATGTTTTATGTTGTTAAAGCTTATACATGAGTAGAGTTTAAATATATTTTAATGTTATTATGAAGACTTAATAAGGAATAATATGTGATACAAACACACACACGTACACACACAAAATGTCTGGCATGTTGGCTCTTAATTAAAATGCTAGCTAGTTTTTTTGCATTGTCTTTCTTTTTTTGTTTTCTTCCTTTTTTTCTTATAAAGCTATTTCCTCTCCCTGATTTGGGAGAATTAATAGTGCTCCTAAAATGAAAGCTATAGAAGTGAAATTGACACTTTTAGAATCAATGACTTGAATAGTCCTTGACCTATCAAGGGACAGTTTATTATTGTTACTTTTTATTATCCTTTTTTTGTTTTCTTTCCTTCCTTCCTTCCTTCCTTCCTTCCTTCCTTCCTTCCTTCCTTCCTTCCTTCCTTCTTTCTTTCCTTCTTTCCTTCCTTCCTTCCTTCCTTCTTTCTTTCCTTCTTTCCTTCCTTCCTTCCTTCCTTCCCTCCTTCCTTCCTTCCCTCCTTCCTTCCTTCCTTCCCTCCTTCCTTCCTTCTTTCCTTCCTTCCTTCCTTCCTTCCTTCCTTCCTTCCTTCCTTCCTTCCTTTCTTTCTTTCTTTCTTTCTTCATACCATATGATGAACTTTTTTTTTTTTTTTTGGACAGGCTAGTGGACAGTGAGAGAGAGAGAGACAAAGAGAAAGGTCTTCCTTTTTCCGTTGGTTCACCCCCCAATGGCCGCTGTGGCTGGGCAGCCAGCGCACCGCGCTGATCTGTAGCCAGGAGCCAGGTGTTTCTCCTGGTCTCCCTTGCGGGTGCAGAGCCCAAGCACTTGGGCCATCCTCCACTGCACTCCCAGACCAAAGCAGAGAGCTGGAATGGAAGAGGAGAAACCGGGACAGAATCCAGTGCCCCGACCGGGACTAGAACTCGGAGTGCCAGCGCTGCAGGCGGTGGATTAGCCTATTGAGCCACCGTGCCGGCTGATGAACTCTTTATGTAACATAGAATTAATCATATGTATTTTAAGTCAATTGGAAAAAGATCCCAGTTAAAAATAAGAGGGGGAATAAGAGGGAGGAGGTAGTCTATAATTGTAAAGCAGTATAGTTCTACATACAGTCCTACAGACTCACTTCTAAGGGTACAGCCTAAAAACTAGTCATAGAACTCCAAACCCATAAAAATCGGTGGTATAAATGCCATCTTAACTGTTAAAATGATCATATTAAATGTTATGTCAACATATAGATAGGTTTAAGTGTAAAAAGTGATCGTATAAATAAGTGCCTAGTAATAGTAATAGAATTAGAAAGGAAGGAAATTCCAATATGGGAAGCAATCCACACAGCAGAATCCTAGAATGACATTTGCTGTAAATAACACTCTGACCTCAGAATCAACCCTTAAGGCTTCCTGGTGTGGCTGAAAGGCCTGTGAGAGCATTTCAGGCATGGAAAGCCAAGACTCTGTGGCAAAAAGAATATCCTACACAGAGGATCTCTGTGAGACCTCAGTGGAAAGAAAGGGTCTTCAAAGAAGGATATACTCTTTTCTGAAGGGAGGAGAGAACATCTACTTTGCTTATGGCCATATCCAAATACCGATGGAGACTATGGTCACAAAAGGCTCCCATAGCCTTGGCAGCCCATGGCAAGAGCCTCAAGTGATCATGTCATAAATAAGAGTGTTAATTGTTAAAGGAACAACAGGAGTCACTGTGCACTTACTCCTCATGTAGGACCTCCATCCCTAATAAGTTGTACTGTGAGAATTGACTGCAAATTTTGTTTCCAAATTATACTCTATATATTGTGTGTGTGCGTGAGTACAAATTGATGAAATCTAGGATTAACATGGAGTTGGTTCTCTGTATAAAAAATCAAACTAAAAATGAGCCATAATGAAAAAGGAGATGGGAGAGGGAGAGGAAAGGTGGGATGGGATGGGATGGGAGGGTGTGTATGGGGAAAGAACCACTATATTCCTAAAGTTGTATCTATGAAAAAATACATTCATTAAATAAAAACTTAAAAAAGCTATTTTCTAAATAATTTAAGTACAAGTATTTTACACTTTTTCTGAGACTAGTAAACTTTAATATTAATTATTCCATCGTATTTCATTTGTTGGTAGGATTGGTATTGAAAATGTTTTACAGAGATATGATGTGACTATTAACCAGTCAGAATGGGCATTATCAACAATCAATATAGCTGTACCAGTGGTTACAGTCTCAGGCCTGGTTTTATGAGATTTCAGTATTTTTGGTTATAATTTCAATTTGAGTTTGATTTTTTTCATTGATATATAAGAATGAGCCTATATTTTGATGGCACACATTGCTATGGCCATACTGTTTTTTTATGGCAGGCATTCACTCTAATTTATTGGAACAATTACCATAGAAGTATTTTGATTACACTGTTTCTCATTGGTCAATTAGAAGTGTGTTTTAATTGTGCCAGATTATAAAGCTTATTTATCTATTGATTAAATTTGTCTTGATTGTATATGGAAAAGAGAATATGAAATAGTTAATCTTTTTTTTTCTTTATTTATTTAATAAATATAAATTTCATGGGAATAAGGGAGGAGATGTACAATTTGGGACATGCTCAATTGGACTTGCCCCAAATGGTAGAGTTAGAATCATGCCAGGGGATTCCAATACAATCCCATCAAGGTGGCATGTACCAATGCCATCTCACTAGTCCAAGTGATCAATTTCAGTTCACAATTGATCACACTGATAGGTCTAAGAGTGAAAGGGATCACACAAACAAGACTAGTGTCTGCTAATAATAGCTGATAGAATCGAAAAGGGAGAGAACGATCCATCATGGGAAGCGAGATACACAGCAGACTCATAGAATGGCAGATGTCCCAAATAGCGCTCTGGCCTCAGAATCAGCCCTTAAGGCATGCGGATCTGGCTGAAGAGCCCATGAGAGTATTTTAGGCATGGAAAGCCAAGACACTCTGGCAAAAAAAAAAAAAAAAAAAAAAAAAAAAGAAAAAAAAGAAAAAGAAAAAAAAAAACCTAAATGAAATATCTCTGCGAGTGAGATCCCAGTGGAAAGAATGGGGCCATCAAAGAAGGAGGTACCTTTCTCTGAAGGGAGGAGAGAACTTCCACTTTGACTATGACACTGTCGGAATAAGATCAAAGTCGGCAAACTCAAAAGGCTTCCATAGCCTTGGCAACTCATGACTAGAGCCTAGGGAGATTACTGACAGCATAAACAAGAGTGTCAATTTGTTAAGCCAACAACAGGAGTCACTGTGTACTTACTTCTCATGTGGGATCTGTCCTTAGTTGTTGTCCAATATGAAGTAATGCTATAACTAGCACTGAAACATTATTTTACACTTTGTGTTTCTGTGTGGGTGCAAACTGATGAAATCTTTACTTAATATAGACTAAATCAATCTTCTGTATATAAAGATAATTGAAAATGAATCCTGATGTGAATGGAATGGGAGAGGGAGCGGGAGATGGGAGGGGTCCAAGTGCAAGGGAAATTATGGTGGGGGGAAGCCATTGTAATCCGTAAACTGTACTTTGGAAATTTATATTTACTAAATAAAAAAATGAAACAATTGTTTCAAAACCAAAAAAAAGTACAACATTTGGATTATAGCGGTTTTTTTCCCCTTACCCTCCCTCCCATCTGAAAATCATCACAACTCCTACTCCCTCTCTCATCCTATTCTTCATTAAGATTCATTTTCAATTATCTTTATATACAGAAGATCAACTTAGTATATACTAAGTAAAGATTTCAGCAGTTTACTCCCACACAGACACACAAAGTATGAAGTACTGTTTGAATACTAGTTTTACTGTTAATTCACATAGTACAACATATTAAGGATAAAGATCCTAAATGGGGAGTAAGTGCACAGTGACTCCTGTTGTTGATTTAACAATTGACACTCTTACTTATGATGTCAGTAATCACCTGAGGCTCTTGTCATGAGCTGCCAAGGCTATGGAAGCCTCTTGAGTTCACAAAGTCTGACCTTATTTAGACGAGGCCATATTCATAGTGGAAGTTCTCTCCTCCCTTCAGAGAAAGGTACTTCCTTCTTTGATGGCCCATTTTTTCCTCTGGGATTTTACTCACAGAGATCTTTCATTTAGGTTTTTGTTTTTTTTTTTTTTTTTTTTTTTTCCCCCACAGTGTCTTGGCTTTCCATGCCTGAGAAATTCTCATGGGCTTTTTAGTTGAATCTGAATGCATTAAGGGCTGACTCTGAGGCCAGAATGTTGTTTAGGGCATCTGTCATTTTATGAGTCTGTTGTGTATCCTGCTTCCCATGTAGTTAATCATTTTTGAAATTTGCTTGCTTATTCTTGTATTCAATCTAATATCAACTTTTACATATGTGCCACATGTGATTCAGAAAAATGTGTATTCCATGATAGTTGGATTGTTAAGCTTTTTATTTTTTCAAATCCTTTTTATAGCATTATAACTGTTTATTTGAATGTTTGAGAAGGATATGTAGTTACATTGTTTTCCTTTATATATATAGCTATGTTGTTAGGATAATAAAACAAAGTTACAGATATTTCTTGTTAAATGAAACTTTTATCATAATGCAACTGCTTCTTTTACTTCTGCTAATGAGTTTTTGGTTTTAATTATTATGTTGCATGTAATAAAGCAAAATAACCTTTCAGTTATTTGCCTAGTACACATTTTCTTTCTTTCTTTCTTTCTTTTTTTTTTTTTTTTGACAGGCAGAGTGGACAGTGAGAGAGAGACAGAGAGAAAGGTCTTCCTTTTGCCTTTGGTTCACCCTCCAATGGCCGCCACAGCCGGCGCGCTGCGGCCGGCACACCGCGCTGATCCGATGGCAGGAGCCAGGAGCCAGGAGCCAGGTGCTACTCCTGGTCTCCCATGGGGTGCAGGGCCCAAGCACTTGGGCCATCCTCCACTGCCTTCCCGGGCCACAGCAGAGAGCTGGCCTGGAAGAGGGGCAACCAGGACAGAATCCGGCGCCCCGACCGGGACTAGAACCCGGTGTGCCGGCGCCGCTAGGCGGAGGATTAGCCTAGTGAGCCGCGGCGCTGGCCCTAGTACACATTTTCTATCTCTATTTTAATCTGTTCTATATATTATATATGATTCTTGTAAATATCCAAATTAAAATGCAATGAAAGTTAAATATCCTTTTAAGATAAAAGATTATATATCCAGTATGATAATACTATTATTTAAATCATTAGTCTATTTACATTGCTAATACATATTGTGTGTGTGGACTTCCACTAATGGCTATTTGCTTCTATATATGTTTAGTGATTTTTCATTATAAATTCATTTTTTCTGAGGAAATACTATGATTAAATAGGAGATGATTTGCTTCAGAAAGTATTTGGATCTGCTTGCTTTTTTTTTTTTTTCTGACAAGGAAATAGTACTGATCTGAAACCATAAGGACTGTTGCTATCCCATATGGGTATGAGTGAATACTGGGAAGCATGCTTCATCTGGATAACTGATCTCCAGATTTTGAAAAATAACTGACAATATTGTTAGAAGAAAATATTTTTCTGCCACCTCCTTGGAAAATTGTTATGATGAATATTCAATCTGTGCTTTCTAAGATGTGACTGGCATGCCCCTTTAGAACCGTTAGAGAGTTACAATTTAATGGAGAATTTCAAAGTTCACATATCTAAATTTTTTACAAGTTGTAGGGTCCATTCACATAGCAGATACTTGCCTTTTCCACCAGGCTGGTTTTATCATTATTGAGTTCTTGAAGATCTTCCAGCTTACTTTCATCTCCTAGCTCTTCCTTTTATTTGAGGGTATTTGTGTGCTTGTGTCCCAGGATATGCTTGATTAGGATGGCTAAGATGTATTAGTAAGTAGCCTCTGAACCTCTAGAGGTTATCAAAATAAAACTGTATTTATTGTCCCTGCTCCATGTATAAAGTGTCATGAGTGACATGGAGGCTCTGACCAAGTTACTTAAGGACTTGGGCTAGTGGTGGCTCCATTTTATTACGTACTTGCCTATTTTGGCAAGGGAAAGAGACAGTGACAGTGTCACATCCTGGCAAATAAATGTTTCTACCTGCTATGCTGCCACGATGGTGTAGTGGATTAAGCTGCCACTTGCAAGGCCAGCATCCCATATCAGAGTTCCAGTTTGAGTCCCAGCCACAGGGCTTCCTATCCAGCTCCTTGCTAATTAATGTACCTGGAAGGCAATGGAAGATGGACCAAGTGGTTGAACCCTTATGTGCTGTTTGGATGGGGATACTGACTCCAGGCTCCAGTCTGACCCACACCTGGCTGCTGTAGCCACTTGAGGAATGAACCAGTGTATGGAAGTATTTCAATCTGTATCTCTCTTCCCACTCTCTATCACTTTGCCTTTCAAATACACAAATCTTTAAAAAAAAGTATGTCTGGAAATGTTAAGTATTGTACTTGGATTTCATTGATCAAAGCACAGAAAATTTGGCTCAGCTTCAAGGGTACGGTAAGCTTTCTATATTCCTGGAAGAACGGAACCAGAATTTGCAGTTCACAATACTAACAAATACCGAAGGGAATGAAATAGGGATTTCTTAGGAGGAAAATACACTTTTATAATGGTAAATACATAGCAATAGGTAAATCTTATTTTATATCCACTTGTATTACAATAGGAGAGACTCTGTGGAATCCAGCGTTCCATGCACTAAAGCAAAGTGGAGATTGAATGTAGTCTAGATTTCAGTAAGATTGAATGTAGTCTAGATTTCATTAAGGTAGAATTGATTAAAAAGTTCTATTTCATTCTAATATTTCTCACAGGAATCACAAGAGTGAAGTAATATTTTTTAAAATTTCCTTTCATGGATGTCAGTTTATGTTTTCTTGAATTTGTTCCATGTGAAGTGGAGACTCAGGAGAATTCTAGCCAACACTTAAAGATCAAAAGATTAAATACGTTAGAAGAGTGCTAGAATTTCCCCCTTATATTTGTTTGGCTTTAGCCATATTATTATTCTTCCTTTTAAGCTCTTCTGTCACGAGGCAGAAAACTGTGATTGAAACATTATTAGGGAGCCTTGGCAAGGTAACCATTCATAAAATTAATAGTATGTGGGGACTATGGATGAGAATCAATATCAAATCAGGATATAGGCTTGATCAGAGAAACCTTTTTATAGAGCTGGCTTAAATATTTATGATTATTATATGGATATACTTTTGTGTTTTGCATTTCATGTTGTGGCAGATGCTCCAATACAGAACACTACAATAGGTACCTTAAACTCCTTTTCAGGATATGCTACAAAATTGTGAAACCACTTCTGTTCACAAATTAGCTTGTCTTCTACCCCTAGGATCTATATGACAGGGGGAAGGATGTAGTAGAATTTGAAGATCAGTTGTTTGATTTTCTATGGTTTAAGATGATTATGTTGTGCATTCCACCATCACCATAATCTCTACTTCACTCCCACCCTATTGCTACCCACAAGGTAGGGTAATATTTCAATTGGGTTATTCACAGAGCTCCTTAAAATTCAAGGGACTGACATTTTCTACTGATGAACACTGACTATGAAGCTGCCTATGCTTGGAAGCAGAGCAAGAAAGAAAAATGACAGGGTAGGGAAAGGCAGTGTGCTTTCGGTTTTAGTGAAACAAGAATATCTGCATATTCTCCTAGAGCCAAATGTTGACATTACTATAAGTAGGTTAATAGAACAATTCTGTAAATAAATTCCTTAAAAATGATATTTGTTTTTTTGGAACTGGTTTATTTCACTAAGCATAATGGTTTCTAGTTGCATCCATTTTGTTGCAAAAGACGGGCTTTAATTCTTTTTTATAGTTGAATAGTGTCACATGATGTATAAATGCCACATTTTCTTTGTTCATGTGTTGATGGATATCTGGGTTGATTCCATATCTTAGCTATTGTAAATTGATCTGCAATAAACATGTGGATTCAAATAATTCTTTCATATACTGATTTCATTTCCTTTGGGTAAATTCCCAGGAGTGGGATGGCTAGGTCATATGGTAGATCTATTTTCAGATTCCTGAGGTGTCTCTATAATGTCTTCTATAATAGTTGAACTAGTTTACATTTTCACCAACAGTGTATTATTAGAGTACCCTTCCCTCCACATTCTCCTGAGCATTTATTGTTTTTGATTTTTGTATAATAGTCATTCTAACTGACATGAGGTGAAACCTCATTGCGGTTTTGTTTGCATTTCCCTGATGGCTAGTGATCCTGAGCATTTTTTTATGTCAGCAGTTTTATACCTCATTGTTTCTAAAGATACCTCAAGAGAGACTAAAGACAGGGTTTTTAATTCACCAATATATAAAAGCAAAGCAACAGATTCAGTCTTTTGTGGGGATCCTTGTTGGTTCTGGGCTATAGAGTAAAAGAAATGAAACTAAAACCAGTATTTTTTTAAAAGGATTTTTATTTTTTAAAAATTTAATTGGTTTTTAACAGACTTTATATAGTTCATAGATAAACTTCTAAGAATATGACATTTTCTCCCTCCCTCCATCTCTCCTCCTCCCTCCCTCCCTCTCCCTTTTTCTCTTTTTTTAATTTTTGAGATAATGTATTTTGCCGGCGCCGCGGCTCACTAGGCTAATCCTCCGCCTAGCGGCGCTGGCACACCGGGTTCTAGTCCCGGTTGGGGCGCCGGATTCTGTCCCGGTTGCCCCTCTTCCAGGCCAGCCCTCTGCTGTGGCCCAGGAGTGCAGTGGAGGATGGCCCAAGTGCTTGGGCCCTGCACCCCATGGGAGACCAGGAAAAGCACCTGGCTCCTGGCTCCTGCCATCGGATCAGCGCGGTGCGCTGGCCGCAGCGCACTGGCCGCGGCGGCCATTGGAGGGTGAACCAACGGCAAAGGAAGACCTTTCTCTCTGTCTCTCTCTCTCACTGTCCACTCTGCCTGTCCAAAAAAAAAAAAAAAAAAAGAGATAATGTATTTTAAATTTACATTATATTAACAGGCTTAATGCTTCACTTGATAAGAAGTTTAACAAGTAAAATAGGCAAAAGACTAGTTTAGTGCGAATATGTACAGTGACTATAACCAATAATCGAATGAAAGCAATGACCATTCCACTCATATACAGTAAACTATAAAACCATAGATTATTAAAATTCTAGTAGTATAATCAAAGGTATAAAACAAAGCTTTATAAAGCTATATTTGCAGCAATACTGATACACACAGTATTTGTTTCTTTCCTTTTTTTGTTTTTTGATTTTTAAAAAAATTTGAGGGGCTAGCACTGTGGCATAGTGGGCTAAGCCTCCTCCTGCAGCTCCAGCATTCCATATGGGCTTTTGTTCCAGCTACTCCTGTTTTATCCAGCTCTCTGCTAATGGCCTGAGAAAGCAATGAAAGATGGCCAAGGTGCTTGGATCCCTACACTATGTAGGGGATCTGGAAGATGCTCCTGGGTTCGGAAAGGATTAGCTCCAGCCAATGAAGCCATCTGGGGAGTGAACCCGTGGATGGAAGACCTTTCTGTTTCCCCCCTCTTTCTGTCTGCAACTCTGACTCTCAAATAAATACCTAAAAATAAATAAATAAATAAAATTTTGAAACCAGGATTGGCAGTAACTAATTGTCATGCTGTAGAACCACAACTGGGTCAGGAAGCAAATAGGGTGGGTCAAGTACCTTTTCTTCATTCAGTCATCTCTTTCAGCAGAGTCTAACAGAAGCTAGCTAACAAAGCAGAAATGTGGTTTTTAGTGTCCTAACCCTAACTCACAAAGCAGAACATAGAAAAGTAGATTTCAAGCTAAGAGACTATAGTTTAATAGCATCAAAGTTACTCCCTAGAAAATAATGATGAAAATTCTGTGCCAACTCAAAGTGCTTTTTTTTTTTTAAGATTTATTTATTTCTTTGAAAGGCAGAGTTTTAGAGAGAAAGGGAGAGACAAAGAGAGATCTTCCATCTTCCTCTGCCTTCCCAGGCTCATTATCACAGAGCTGGATGGGAAATGGAGCAGCTGGGACTTGAACTGGCGCCCATATGGGATGCTGGCACTGGAGGAGGCAGCTTTACCTTGTGTACCACAGCACTGCCCTCCCAACCGAAAGTTTTATGATTTATCAGGGTATACTAAACATAATAAATTATAAAATACTCAATGTTTATTGTGCATTTAGGATATCCCAGGCATAATACTGTTAAGTTCTATGTATGGTGTAGCTTATTTAATCATATCAAATAACAATAATTATTAACAAGAAAGGAAGCTATTATGGAATTATTCATAACATGTAAATGGTTATAGTTTTTAACTTTAGATTTCTTTATGTTGATTGCTGCAGATTTCTTGAAGAGCCAGGTAGAGGAAGTGCTTTCCTTTGGACTGTATTTGACTCAGATTCCTCAGTGGAGGAGAGGCTTCCATTCCTCACATGGGTGCTGCCCCATATGGATGTGTAGTAGAGATCATCTCAAAGTCCATCTCAGTTTTATCCCACAAAGCCCTAAACCCTGTAGCTCCTCAGTGCATTGGACATCTTGACCATCTCTGCATATTGCAATTTTTCTTAGTTACTACTTGTATTTCTTTTTTTCTTTTTTTGAAAGGCAGAGTGGACAGTGAGAGAGAGAGAGAGAGAGAGAGAGAGAGAAAGGTCTTCCTTTTCTGTTGGTTCACCCCCTAGTGGCCGCTGTGGCCAGAGCGCTGCGGTGGGCGCACTGCGCTGATCTGAAGCCCGGAGCCAGGTGCTTCTCCTGGTCTCCCATGAGGGTCCAGGGCCCAAGCACTTGGGCCATCCTACACTGCACTCCCAGGCCACAGCAGAGAGCTGGACTGGAAGAGGAGCAACCGGGACAAAACCAGTGCCCCAGCCTGGACTAGAACCCGGGGTGCTGGCACGCAGGCAGAGGATTAGCCTAGTGAGCCATGGCTTCGGCCTACTACTTGTATTTCTTTCATTGCTTAGGAGCTATGTGGCCCAGTGCAGAGTAGAAATATGTCCTCATTTCAGGCTGGTCTTTTGTAAAAGACCAAGAGGAACTCTATGCTACTAGGTTACCCATATTATAACAAGTTAAAGCTTAACATGTGTTATCAGGGACTGTTTAATCTTGTTTAGTCTCCCTGTATACTAAATCTCAGAAAAATTTTTGAAACTGCCTTAGAAAACTTGTTCCTCCACATTTTAATGCACATACATATATACATAGAAATTAAAAAAATATATGTACATAAAAATACATACATAGAAAATAAAAACAAGAGTTTATATGTTTAAGAATGTTTAAATGACAAAATGCTAATATAGTTTATGTAGAATCTTTTATTCAATTAATTTTCTTTTTTGAATAACTGTCTCAAATGTGACAAACATACATCTCTGGTCTTAAATGCAAGTCATCTGTTTTATCAATAATGTGCATATTTTTCCTATTATATAAGTCTTTAGGATACTGTAGAATAATAAAAGGAAAAGATCCTATTCAGTGAGCTATACATGTATATATAAATAGTAAATATATGAACACATTAAAAGTAAAAATACATCATGTATTAATATTCACTTCATATAGTAATTGATGTACCCACTATAATTAATTGTTTTTCAGAATAATTTTGTCTTTATTATTTTCTGAATGTTTAAGAGTGATTCATGTACTTTCTTGTTGGAGCTTGCTAAGAGATTTTTTTTAGATTTATTTATTTATTATTTGAAAGGCAGAGTTACAGAGTGGAAGAAGCAGAGAGAGAAAGAGAGAGAGAGAGTCTTCCATCCACTGGTATACTCCCCAGATATCTGCAATGGTGCAGCTGTGCTGATCTGAATCCAGGAACCAGGAACTTCCTCTGGGTCTCCCATGTGGGTGCAGTGGCCCAAGGACTTGGACCATATTCCACTGCTTTCCCAGGCAGTAGCAGAGAGCTGGATCAGAAGTGGAGCAGCTGGGTCTCCAGCACTCATATGGTATGCTGGCACTGTAGGCGGTGGCTTCACCTGCTATGCCACAGCGCTGGCCCTGAGATATTTTTTATTTTAACAGTTTGCATTTCCATAAAAGCATATTTTGAAACCAATAGCATGCTTCAGTTCCACAGTTAGGACAAAAAAACTAATAGTAACAGCAGCAACCAAAATATCTGTCATATGGTTTTGAATGACATAGGATGAATTTGTTTTCGCACGGTAATTTTCTTTCTGAATTTTGTGTCGTCAGTGGGTCTGAATACTGAGTCACACAATATAAGTCCACATTCATATTCCATCAGAAAGTAAAGAATGTTCACATTACAAAATGCCAATTAGTTTATTTTCTGTCCAACATGTTCTTCACAGCAGCCTTTACATCCTTGTTCCGCAAACTGTAGATGAGAGGATTGAGCATGGGAATCAGCACTCCGTAGAAGAGGGAGATGAGGGCCTCAATGATGTCTTTATTATCCATACCAACAGAGGTCTTAGACTCAGGCTTTGCATACATGAAGAAGATGGTTCCATAGAATATAACCACCACCGTCAGGTGGGCAGAGCAAGTAGAGAAAGCCTTATGTTTTCCTTCAGTGGTAGGGATCCTCAGGATGGTGGCAACAATAAAAATGTAAGAGATGAAAATTACTAGCACTGGAATAACCAAGACAATGAGGTTTGACCCTGCCATGCTGATCACATTGATTGAAATATCAGCACAAGCCAGTTTCAGAATAGCAAGGATTTCACAGACAAAATGGTTAATGGCATTATTAGCACAGAATGGTAGTTGCATTGCAAGAGATGTCTGTACCACTGAGTCAGCAAGCCCAGAGACCCAGGATCCAGCTGCCATGGGCACATAGGCACCCTTGTTCATGATGGCTGGGTACCTCAGTGGGAAACAAATGGCTACATAGCGGTCAAGTGCCATCATGCCAAGAAGCACACACTCTGTGGCCCCCATTGCAAAGGAGAGAAACATTTGCACCATGCATCCAGAGAAGGAAACCCTTTTTCTAATTGTCAGAAAGCTGTCAAGAATGAGTGGGACAGAAGAGCTTGTGTAGCAAATGTCCAGAAAAGAAAGATTACAGAGGAAGAAATACATGGGGGTGTGTAGGTGAGAATCATAGATGATTACTGAGATAAGGACTCCATTTCCAAGTAGGATCATCAGGTACATACATAAAACAACCACAAACAAAACTATCTGCACCCTTGGGTGGGCAGAAAGCCCCACCAGGACAAATTCTGTCAACGTGGAATCATTGGCCATTTCCATATATATATATATACTTTCTCCAGTAGAACTCTGTGGATGATAGAACAAAAGTGTATTAATACAGTGTCTGTGAGAGTTACATTTTTAAGATTCACAATCTGTGTGAACTACGGTTTTGCATTTGGCTACAACAACATCTCTCTGGGGAAATTTTTTTACTGTGAACCCAGATCACAAGAGCAGGAATTCTAACCTGACTTTTTCAGGGTTAATACAGAGAATATGTGATTATATGATCTTTGGACCTCAATTAATTTTATTGCCATTTCTCTAAGTTCTGCCTCTTAATGCAGTGGCTGCAAATCAATGGCCTATAACCTGGATTCAACACACAGATGTCTTTTTTTGGCAATGATTGTCCACACTGTGTTTTACATTTGAATTAGAGGTCAACATTTTAAAATTAGGCAACATGAAATAAAAATTGGTGCTTTCAGCTCATATTAGAATGTTTGAAAACCTTGGGCCTGTTTTCACGGTAGAGGTAAGTTGCAGCTAACCCATTAGATTTGAAGCAGATTTCTCCGTACCAGAGTCTTCTCACTCTTTTTTCTCTTGTCACTGGAGGTGAATAGAGGTTGTCAAGTGACATGTTATCCTCAATTAGTTTTAATTCAACATTTGTATTACCTAACAGGATCTTATCCAACTTATTCATTATGTACAATAGGCCTTCTATATTGTGAGAAGTCCAGGAAAATATTTTGATTTCTTTTAAAATCTGAATAAAAGCAAAACAGACATCTTGTGATTTGATTGTTGTTTTTAGCCCCTGTTCATACTCCTATGGAACTGTGGTATTTCCAATTTTTGCTTGTTGAATATTATGGTTAGTAGTACATTAAGCCTATGATTATAGAGTGGATTGAAATTATGTGTTTGCAAAAATTAAAAGGAAGGAAGAAGGGGGTTTAGGGAGGGACAGATGCAGGTAGGGAAAATATGGTTATGTTTGTAGAATTGAGCCTATGAAATACATGAAATCTGTTCTTTTTATATTAATAAAAATAAAAAATAAGCTGAGACCCCTCCAAATAAATATATATACCCATTTTCCCAGAAAAAAAATCTGAATACAAAGGTGAACTTCTAAGTTTTAATATATAATATGTTGGTTTTAATGCCAATTCTGAAATAAATGCAACTTTGAATATTTTATTAAGGGATGAAAGGGTCCATGAAGTCAAAAAATATCTAGGACCTATTAAAAACCCATAATGTTGTCCTGTATGTTAAGTATCTTTTTAAAGGGCAACCTGGCTTGACAGTGGCGTTGTAGTGGTTATATATCTGGATACAACCTGGACTGACTTCAAACAAGGAATTATCTTCTGAGAGAGTGCTAGCATAGGATTTCAGCATAAGATTCATCAGTTGAATTTGATCCTGATGAATTGCAGAGGATAGTCATAGGCAATGGGTTGTAGCCAGAATACATCAGTGGAGTTGCAAGATGAGAAAACAATGTATAGAAATACAATATTCTGAAAATAAAGGGGGACTTGAGTTTGCAGATTTGTGAACTGTAATAAGGAATTATAATTTGTTCTCCAGGCAGTTGGAAACCTTTGGAGTTCTGACCAGAGGATAGTAAATTTGACAACACAGAAAAAAAAGATTAATGTAGGGGCGCTTTTCAGGGTTGTACACTTTTCTAGCCAATATTCAACTGTGACATACGCTTTGTAGCTCTGTAATCATTGCTTTTAAGGTCAATCATTGGTTTCTTTGGCTTATAGAGAATTCTGACTTAAAATTAATTTTCTTTTGAAAATAGTAGTTCATTCTAGGGCAAATTGATAGTAAGAAGTTTTATTTCACTTGTCAAAAAGTAAACCATTCCTCCTATTTCCTCTGAGTTCTCAGTTCAGTCTTGTAATAGTCAATGGAAATTAAAGTGTATCTAGTTTTGGTATGACCAAAGTTTTCTTTGATCCTTCATAGTTAGGTTTTAACTCATTTCTTTAGTTAAACTAACTAAAATCATTACATGATCGACCTTATTATGCGTGGGTTTCCTAGTTTCTTTCATTTCTCAGTATGAAATTTAGTTCACCGGAAACTTGGAGAAAAGTGAAAAAAAAAGTTAATAACTTAAAGGGTTGATGGCCTGGGGTTCAAGGGAACCTAGCCCTATTGCTATTCATGTCTTTTTTCTTTTCCATAAGAAAGGTTTCTCATCTCACTGAAAATTTGTCTTCTAAAAATAGTAAATACCTTAAGGTGTGGCTTAGTGGGTGAAACAATTACACACTTATTTTGTCTTCAGTTTTTCTACAGAAGCCCTGTGGTGTATTGGAAATTCCAAGTCATCTGAGTCAACTGTTGCTGAGAAGAATCTTACTGTACCTCCGCAGAGCTCTGTGCCACTTTCCTGCATTTCTAGCTTCTTTCAGCTCCCGTGCGCTCACCTGTATGTTTGATCTCACAGAGGCTCATTCACCTGCTATGGTTTTAATTATTATCACACATGCTACGTCTATGGCAAATAATAGGAACTAAAAACACAATTTAGTTTTCCTTGAGTCATAATTAGTTGCAATTAAAAAGTGTCAGATGCAGAGTTACATTCTTAGGTAGAGAATAAATAAAAGATACAGAGATCACTGGTCATAATCATCCTGGTCCAGGAGGCTTCTAGAAAGGATTAATGGATGCAGTAGTATATATCCATTCATTTTTATAGGAACTCTGAATTACATTCATATTTAGATTTAAGAATATTATTTTCTGTCATATATATTTTGAACATTATTTTGAATTATGACCACACAGGTGATATCTAAGCTATTTTAAACCATCTTTTCAAACGCAGGAGTTATAAC
The DNA here is from genome assembly GCF_964237555.1 of Oryctolagus cuniculus. Taxonomy (NCBI): domain Eukaryota; kingdom Metazoa; phylum Chordata; class Mammalia; order Lagomorpha; family Leporidae; genus Oryctolagus; species Oryctolagus cuniculus. The sequence goes on along the minus strand of NC_091432.1, from coordinate 208,474,640 downwards.
AACAGCTGAATATGCCAAAATTATAGTATTGCAGTTCCACACATTTGGAACAGAGAATTTTTTCAGTAATTATAAATTCAGTGAAAGTATTCAAATTCCTTGGCTATTGAAGAAAATGAGAGAGAACACGTGTTTTACAACCATGTTGCTAGGTTAGAGCACTAAACAGAGATATCTATTGTTCTCACTTGATTTGAAAAGGTGAAGCCAGAGAAGAAGCAGAAATAGCTTGGAAAAGCACATTGAACTTGATTTGAGAGCACTTCTATTTGAAACTCAAAAGCTTAGCACTTCCTTTTTCTTTAAATGAGGCTGATTTCTACTTAACAGTTTTGTTGTGAACATTTCTCAGACACCAGTGTAAGTTATAATGTAAATCTGTATCACACTAACTCATGAAAAGTTGATGAATGAAAAAGTGAGATCAAAGGGCACAGCAGGTTAAGCTGCTGCCTGCCATGCCATCAGCCCATATGAACGCTGGTTCAACTCCAGGCTGTTCCACTGGTTCAAGTCCCAACTATGCCACTTGCTATCCAGCTCCTGTTTGTGTGCCTGGGAAAGCAACAGCAGATGGACCAAGTACTTGGGCCCATGTCACCCATGTGGGAGACCTGGATGAAGTTCCAGGCTCCTGGCTTCGACCTGGCCCAGCACCAGTTGTTGTGGCCATTTGGGGAGTGAACCAATAGATGGAAGATTCTCCCTTCTGTCCTCCCCCACCTTCCCCCAGTCTCTGTCTCTGTCTCTGTTGCTCTGGCTTTCGAATAAATAAATAAATCTTAAAAAAAGAGATCAAGGTAAAGTGGGTAAAATTGACATCCAGAATTTGAAAAATGGTATTTTTAAAACCAGGAAAATGTGTCATTTATGTACTTCTGAATTGAGAAATGATTTCCTTTCCTTTATTTGAGACAAGTCTCCAACCTTAAAAAGATTTGTTGCTTACAATCTCATGAAATTCTTTACATTTTATTTATTAATTTGAAAGATAAAGTGAGGGGATGTAAGTGAGAATTTGATAGCAAGAAGCATGCTGTAATTATTTTCTTCAAGTATTCACTTACCTATAGTTTATTCCTCAGGAAAAGCTGATAGGTGAAACTATCTAAGATATTTTGACTCTCAGGCACAGAGTCACTAGTTATTACCAGGAAAAAAAAGAAGAAGGCGGCTTGTATGTTCTCAGGTCCTTTGTGCTGACTTCAGTGTTTCTCTACATTTTGAGATTCAGAAAAATCATCCAGAGAACACATCATTAGCAGAGCCAAGCAATTAAAATTTTTGGGGGGGAGGGCAATCCAGGGAGGGGTCCAATATTTACAACAAATTAAAGGTAGGAATGTAAACATGGAGGTTTGGAAACTTTCCAAAACTCCAGGGAGAATGTTGTTAAGACCCAATTATATTATATAATTGATTAATATGTATTCTAATGTTATTCAAATGAGAAATATATTGGCATCTACATTGTCACAATATTTGAAGATTTTGAGACCAAATAGTAAGTTTCTAATAAGCATTTTTTTCTTTTTTTTAAATTACCTAAAAAAATCCCATGATTAACAACATAAATTGTTCTCATTTGCAGAATGACTTCAAATATCTAATGTGATCCTGAGAATATTATCTTGAGTTAGTACAATTTTTCATTCCTGTTATGTAGACATATAGCCTAAGACTCTGAAATATGAGATATTTTGCTGAAGGTTGTCTAGCCAGTACCTGAGATAGTACAGAAGAGCTCACCTCCAGCCTTCTTGATTCTGTACCTGTATTCCGTCTGCAGCTCCATTTCTCACCAAAGTCTCTAACAAGCTTTAAAGCACACTGCATCCTGACGCTAGGAATGTCAGGCTTAAAAGAATGAAAACAATTTAAGCTGATGTTGAAATATCAAATAAATTAAAACTGAACTTTGTTTTCTCTCTAGATCAAAGTTAAGCATTGAAGCACATGGTGCAGAATATAAACTTTCATCAAAAGCACTTCCTCTTTAACACCAAATGTTTGTGTTCCAACTCATATTTGGCACAGAAGTGAGTCCTCTTTTCTCAAAATTTTCCTATCAAAGCTTTGTTTAGCAATCTTTTTCAAATTGGTAATTTCTCCTGTACCCCTTATGTATTTATTCTTCACTGGTTCCACTCCAGATGCAGTAAATTATGCTGTTCAAAAACCTGTCGTTTAGTGACAAACAGTAATAGCTAACATCAGCTGAGTGGGGAAAGGGGACCTTTTTTTTCCCTCTATGCAGATCACATGTATTTAATCCTTATTATAATCTTATGAGATTTGTACTATTATTATCTTCATTTTACATTTTGGATGACTGTGGAAACAATGATTTTTCCTTCTCTAAGATTCTGTCAATTATGGGTGGTGAGATCTGGATAGAACTTTAGACAGTCTAGTACCAGGGTCTAAGTCTTAACCTTAATATCCTCAAACAAAAGAACAACAGGATTAGAAGAAGTAGAGGTGTGAAGGTGTACTTGCTTTCTGTGTGATTAGAAGTGCACTGAAGGGGCCAGCACAGTGGCTCACTTGGTTAATCCTACGCTTGCAGCGCCGGCATCCCTATATGGGCGCCGGTTCTGGTTCTGGTTGCTCCTCTTCCAGGCCAGCTCTCTGCTGTGGCCCGGGAAGGCAGTGGAGGATGGCCCAGGTGCTTGGGCCCCTGCACCTGCGTGGGAGACCAGGAAGAAGCACCTGGCTCCTGGCTTTGGATCAGCACAGCGCCGGCCGTGGCAGACATTTGGGGGGTGAACCAATCGAAGGAAGACCTTTCTCTCTGTCTCTCTCTCTCTCACTGTCTATAACTCTACCTGTCAAATTAAAAAAAAAAAAGTGCACTGGAGCAGATTGAAGAGTGGATGTCACTGATGCTATGAAACGTCACCTGTGTTTATCAACAAGCATATCAGTATTTCTAAACATCTATATTTTCATGTAAGCAGATATATAGCTAAGACTCAGGTAAGGACTAAAAACTGTTACTTAGCTCTTCTTATTAATCTTATTAATCTAAACTACCAATATCTCCTCTGCTTAGAGTCACCCTGTGAATATTAATAATATCCCACCCCTACCACATATCTTTAGAAAAAGAAGATCAACCCAGAGTAAGAATCAAGGGAGTGTTGTACCTGAAGAGGGGTGCACAATGAGTGGAGAAAAGCATTTCACTACTACCCTTTGAAACACTGTTGATGATGTTTGTTCCAATCCAAGCCAGTGGGACAGTTCTACAAGACAGCTTTTTGAGACTTTGGGTACCACTGAAGAAGAAAGCATTTGACCCAGTGAATGGAGGGGGGCTGCTTAGCTCCTGAGGCTGTGTGTGAGCAGATGAGCTAGTCTCAGAGGAGGAGAGGGGTGGACATTCTAGACCAAAATAAAAAGAAACATTTCAAATCTGCTTGAGATGCTCCCACAGGTTTAGAAAGAATGCTAAAAAGCAGTGACTGGGGAAAGAAAATCAATACTGTTACTCTCCAATGAGTTGAAACTCCTTGGTAAATGTATTACAATTTTTTTCTTCTTTTTCTAATTTAAATTCATTTGGACTCAAGGCTTGTTCATTGCAGTATAATACTTCATTACAGCATTAATTCTAGAGCTCAGTTTGCTCTACACCTTGACAGTGGCAAATAATTCAAGTTACAGTACATGGGGCTGATGCTGTGGCACCGTGGGTTAAACCATGGCCTGCATCCCGTATGGGCACTGGTTTGAGTCCTCGCTGCTCCTCTTCCAATCTAGCTCCCTGGTAATGTGTCTGGGAAAGCAGTGGAAGAAAGTCCAAGTCCTTTGGCCCCTGCACAGAAATGGGAAACTCAGAGGAAGCTTCTGGTTCCTGGCTCCTGGCTTCAGCCTGGCCTAGCCCTGGTCATTGTGTCCATTTCGGGAGTGAACCTGCAGATGAAGATCTCTGTCTTTCTCTCTCTCTCTTTCAAATAAGTAAAAAAATCTTTAATAAAAGCTTACACTATATTTCCTTTGAACAGATATCCATGGTTCTTTGAAATTTCTTTTCTTTTGTTGACCAGGTTGTTTCTACTTCTTTTCATAATTCCAAATCCTCCAATTGGTCATTGTTTTCTTATATTAGACAGTATATTTATACACTAAGATCTTATTAGGTATGCTGTTGCTACCAGAGTGCTATTCTTCTTAGGCCCTCTCAGCAATCACTATTATAATGCAAGTATATGTATAAACATATGTACATACTTGTTTTTTTTTTTCTTCTTCCTTCCCAAATTTTGTATTCTGACGCAATACAAACAAGAGTTGAGACAGAGTGCCATTATGAAATAAAAAAAAAAATACAAATTGGCGTTTCATGCTTAGATATCTACAGGCAACACGACCCAGAGTTTTTGTGTTTTGGAAAATGAAATGGAAACTTTTTGCTGAGGGTACCTATATTAATTCCCCCAAAATCAAGTTTTTTTTAAACTTTTATTTAATGAATATAAATTTCCAAAGTACAGCTTATGGATTACAATGGCTTCCCCCCCCCATAACGTCCCTCCCACCCGCAACCCTCCCCTTTCCCACTCCCTCTCCCCTTCCATTCACCTCAAGATTCATTTTCGTTTCTCTTTATATACAGAAGATCAGTTTAGCATACATTAAGTAAAGATTTCAACAGTTTGCTCCCACACAGAAACATAAAGTGAAAAATACTGTTTCAGTACTAGTTATAGCATCTGGCCTCAGAATCAGCCCTTAAGGCATGCGGATCTGGCTGAAAAGCCTATGAGAGTATTTCAGGCACGGAAAGCCAAGACACTCTGGGGGAAAAAGAAAACCTAAATGAAAGATCTCCGCGAGTGAGATCCCAGTGGAAAGAAAGGGTCATCAAAGAAGGAGGTACCTTTCTCTGAAAGGAGAAAAGAACTTCCAGTTTGACCATGGCCTTGTCTAAAAATTATTAGAGTCAGTGAACTTAGGGGGCTTCCATAGCCTAGGCAGCTCATGACAAGAGCCTAGGTTGATTACTGATGCCATAAACAAGAGTGTCAATTTGTTAAGTCAACAACAGGAGTCACTGTGCATTTACTCCTCATGTAGGATCTTTGTCCTTAGTGTGCTGTACATTGAGATTTAATGCTATAACTAGTACTCATACTTGTTTTAATATCTATATACCTAACAATATCTTTGTCTATGTATGTTTTTATTAAAAACTTATATGGATATATTTAATTTTAATCCATCACAAAATATTTCACTGTATCTTTCCTTCACAGTTTTACCTTCTTAGAGAATAAAGAAACTGGTTCCAATTAATATAAAATTATTTATTACAGAACACATAAAGAAAGTTTTTAATTGCTAATATTTATATGTTCTTGAGAAAACTATGATCTCCCCTCTCTCCCATTTCCATTGCTAAAAATCTCTTAAGGTAGATACACTCTGTTATATTTTATTTTAGTTTGAGAGATAGAGACAGAGTATATGTGCTCCCTAAATGCCTACAACAGCCATGACTGTGCCAGGACTGAAGCCAGGAGCCAGAAACTGGATTCAAGAGCACTTGAACTACCACTGCTGCCTCCTCTGCTCCACTGGTGGAAAGCTGGAGTCAGGAGCTGGAGCTGCAGATTGAACACAGGGCGTCCGATGTGGGATGCAGGTATCTGTGAATGCTATGCTAATTGTCTGCTCCTGACACATTCCTTTGTAAAATAAGAAATTGCTAGGCCAGTGTTGTGTTGTGGCAGGCAATTCCCCCACCTGCAAGGCTGGTGTCCCATTTGGGCACCAGTTCATGTCCTGGCTGCTCCACTTTTGATCCAGCTCCTTGTTAATAGCCTGGGAAAAGCAGAAGCAGATAACCCATCCGACTGTTTGGCTGGGTCCCTGCCACCACATGTAGACTCGGTTGAAGCTCTGGGCACTTGGCCCTAGCCTAGCCTAGTGCTGACTGTTGTAGCCATCTGGGTAGTGAACTAGTGGTTGGAAGATCACCCTTTCCCTCTCTCTGTCACTCTGACTTTCTGAATAAATAAATAAATGAATAAATAAATCTTTTAAAAAAGAAGAAATTACCAGGTCATACAGAATTTGAACAGATTGAAATTCACTCGTACTAGCTTTGGGGTGTTGCTCCCCCTCTTCATGGAGAACGACACAGGACCCTGCGCTGTTTTTCTGTCTGCTCGGCCCTCCCCGGGTTTGCTGCTGGTTCTTCCCGGGTTGGCTACCGACCCTTCCACCTCCGTGGAAGGGCGGTTCCCCCTGCCACCTTCCCCACTTCCACGGGGGAGTGGCACACCGCCGGCCGGCTCTCTCGGGGGCTGCTCAGGTGTTCCTTCAGCTAGATGTTCCTGGTGCATGTTGTCTCTCTCCTCCTTTATAGTCCTCTTCCACTAATCCCAACTCTGCTACCCACACGCCGAGTACGCTGCTCTCCTCCAATCAGGAGCAGGTCCTACAGTTTATTGGTTGAACTGGAGGCAGCTGTGTAGAAGCTGTTTCCTCCTCTCCCAGCGCCATATTGTGGGAGAGCAGATGCATAGAATAAGTCTTAATTCCAGTAACTTAGTCTAGTCCGAGTTGCTCCCAGTTGCTCCCCACACTGGGGCTTGGGTATTTATGTTAACTCTTACAATATAATGTAAAACATATCGGAGAGCTTGCCCTTATGGTTCTGTTTATCGATGCTTCTAGGCTCTTTCTTTCGCCTTTGTTCTGTGATATTCATTGTTCATGATATGTTTGTATACCAATTTTCCTTAAAGGACTGAAAAGCGCTGAATGTGAATGATACCTTTTTAAATAAACAAAGACACAAAACTAGACATATGTGTGAGGTACCATGTGCTGATTCAACAAATGCATATACAGAAAACCTCTTTTTTTACTCTTTGGTATCACAGCAGTATCTTAAGATGTACCTTGGGTACAGTGAGCATTCAGAACAAACTTGTGGGTGGATGGATAATTATATCACGTATAGTTAGCTTTTATTTTTTACTTTTTTTTTTCTTATTTGACAGGTAGAGATATAGATAGTGAGAGAGAGAGCAGAGAGAAAGGTCTTCCTTCCGTTGGTTCACCCCCCAAGTGGCCACTACGGCCGGCGCGCTGTACCGATCCGAAGCCAGGAGCCAGGTGCTTTCTCCTGTTTTCCCGTGTGGCTGTAGGGCCCAAGCACCTGGGCCATTCTCCACTGCCCTCCCGGGCCACAGCAGAGAGCTGGACTGGGAGAGGAGCAACCGGGACTAGAACCGGCGCCCATATGGGATGCCGGCGCTGCAAGCATAGGATTAACCAAGTGAGCCATGGCGCCAGCCCTATAGTTAGCTTTTTAAGTGTTGCTCTATAGTTTGTATGTTATGAAATTATGTGTTACTTTAATAATTTTTCCTTATTGGTTGCATTTATACTTTTTGCTAAAGGACCCTAGAAAGAATGAAGGATATTTCTTTACTAACCTCTTTCTGTATTCCTTAATTCAGAAAAACATTGAATCTATGTTTTTTGTGTGCTATTCCAAATTAGCATGCATGTGAAGATCTGTCTGAACAGTCTAACAATGTTTGAAAATCCAAGGTCGATATTTTTTTTTTCTTTGTGAAAACATTTAATTCCTATCAATGAAAAATTTAAGTTATATCACACATATAAACATATGTGTTGAGAATAATTCACCTTTCATTTCCAAATATATTTAATTCAATTTGACAAATATGTATTTGACACATATTTCATGCAAGACCTTGTGAGTGGTTTATGGACAATAAAAACTGAGTAAGATATAATGATGCCTTCAAATAGATGACTTCTTAGTTGAAGTGACATATATATAAAGCATCCTTGGGAAATTGAAATGAATATGATACAGACTTGAAGGCAGGGTTAGACATTGAAATGATGAAAGATCCTGACAGGTAGTATGACAGAATGGGGACTATTTGGGATGAATGGCCAGTTACACTCACCTTGAGTCAGGAGATAATAAGAATTGGTTAGGACTTAGAACTTACTAAGTAGTTCAAAGCTGAGAGCCACCATTCATAATGTGGTTTATGGCAATGAACCTCTTAGAGCACATAAACTATGATATTAAAGAAGCCCCCTGTACTTGAGCAATAGGGCAGAATTTTTAGAAAATAATGGGAATGATATGTAATTTAAGGGGCAAAGAGTCTGAGTTCCTATGGACTTTTGCCATGAGATAATATAGACTACATCATCCCTAATATTGTAGTTTTTTAAAGTGGTCCAGAAAGTTTGAACAAAATATCTCAACAATTACATAAGTTTGGATAATTTACAAAACTCTGGAGCATATATTGTCACATAGGCTTTAATAAAGGTTAAAGATGTAGTCTGGTAGGGAAACAATTCAGGAATAGAGGGCTCCACAACCTCTAGTTAATGGGTTTTATCAACTAAATGATGTCCATTTATCCACCCTCTGCCCCTGAATAAAAATCTTAATCAAGTTTATTTGGCTTATTCTTTTGACATGTTTTATTATTAGGAACAGTCTGTTCCCCCTACACTTCCCCCTACCCATAAGTGTGTTGCATTGGCCATGCATTTTCCATTTTTTGATTTCTATAAACTTGGGAGACAATATGTCTCTCATAAGTTCATTTCTTGGGCTCTCCCTTGACATTCTTTTGACATTTTTAATTCCTCCTCGACCTGGAGGAGCATAGGTAATAGTCCCTCCTGGGTCAGTGTGGATCTTTTCTTTTGTACCCTTGAATGTTGTTTTACTATTAACTTTATTTCTCTGTTTTGGAAAACCATATTATCTTTCTAGGCCAATTTCCATCACTCTCCATCCTAGTGAATTCATCCTTTTTCAGCAGCCAATATGAATGAATTATCCAAAATGCTGGCTCATTCTAAGACTCCTAGACCTGTGCCTAAGTCTCTTAGAATGTTTGGCCCAAGTTATTTATATACTGAACATGTTGTCAGTAATGATTTATTGCTTGAATAAAATTAGAGTACCAAAAGTTGATTTTCTAACAGTGATTTTCAAAGTTGACCAAAAATTAGGGTACCAAAAGTTGATTTTCCAAGGATACTATCATATAGGTATCATACAGGTAGCAGTAATCTCCAATTCACTTTAGTATGAGCATGCCAACGAACTTTCCATAGGCACCTTCTGGAAATACAGTGGTAAGTATATAAGCCCAACAAGTTTCTATAACCTAACCATGGTTTCAGTTTGCCAGGTATTTGTGGAGTTATTGTAAGCACTAGGGCACATGACCCTTTATGCTTCAGTTTGAACGAAGAAGGAGGTTTCTACAACAGAATACTCTCACCCTTGTGAATGACACCTTTGGATACACCTGTGAAGTAACATTCTTGCTACCTGGGGTAGCAAGTTAAAATTACTTTGTTCCTTTTGTGTAATTCCTTTTCTTAACTCCCTATATATCAGCAAATATTCACCCTCTTTTTTTCATAATTTATTACTCAGATCATTTTCCTTGGTGTTGGACTATTAAGGTCAGCAAGAAGACTGACCCATAAAACTGGCAGAAACATAAATCAAGCCAATGATTTCCTCTTCATTTATTCCTAGTCATATGGAGTAAAATTAGACAAACACAAACATGTAGGCCTGACTAATCCGTGGAACAGGAGACAAAACCTACTAATCCTACCTTAAAAAGATGAAGAAAAAAGAAAAGACCTATTCTGATGGAATAATGAACACATATTTACAGATACTGTCACAATGTCATGTTTGATAGTTGATCCTTAACAAATATCAGACATGGAAGATAGCTCTCGGCATACAATAAACTTAAGGTTTAATAGAAAAATAGGTTTTGAGTAAACAATTATACAAAGAAGAAACAAAGTGTTTTTTTTTTTTTTGTACATGGTTTAATTCAAATAAATACAGTGATTAACTACAGATGATAAAAGACAGGATAGAAAATGGAATGGGGCTTGATTAACTCAGGATTTGATTAACTTAGGATTCCAAGAAGGTGGTTAAAGAGTAAAGAGGGGGAAGCAATTGGCACATTGGTTAAGAAGCTGTATGGGACTTCAACCTCATAAATCAGAGTATCAGAGCCTGGATTCCAGTTATGGCTGCTGCTAAGTGTTGCTTCTTTGGAAGTTGAGTGTCAGATTTTTATTCCTGACCTACCAACAGTAGACATGATGTTGCTTGTTTGGCATCCTCTGATAACTGGTTAAGAGGCAGGCCTTATTTGTCTATGAGGTAAGTAGCTCCGTATGGAGATTAATTAAAGGACAAAAGATATAGCAAGCTTTTTCATGTGCTATATATACCTCCATTTTCTCATCTCACATTCCTAACTGTGTCATTTCCATTTAATAGGAAATGCTTGTATGCATTTCATTCTTTTGGAATGTTCTTCCCATATAAACCATAATATGCATATTTCAGTTTTCAAGTTTTATGTGCATTATTTTTTTAATTCTTTTTTTAAGATTTATTTATCTGGGGCCGGCGCCGCGGCTCACTAGGCTAATCCTCTGCCTTGCAGCACCAGCACACCGGGTTCTAGTCCCGGTCGGGGTGCCAGATTCTGTACCGGTTGCCCCTATTCCAGGCCAGCTCTCTGCTGTGGCCCAGGAGTGCAATGGAGGATGGCCCAAGTGGGAGACCAGGAGAAGCACCTGGCTCCTGGCTTCGGATCAGCGTGATGCGCCGGCCGCAGTGTGCCGGCTGTGGCGGCCATTGGAGGGTGAACCAACAGCAAAAGGAAGACCTTTCTCTCTGTCTCTCTCTCTCACTGTCCACTCTGCCTGTCAAAAAAAAAAAAGATTTATTTATTTGAAAGAGTTACACAGAGAGAGAAGGAGAGGCAGAGAGAGAGAGAGAGAGAGAGAGAGAGAGAGAGAGAGAGAGAGAGATATCGATCGATTGATCTTTCATCTGCTGGTTCACTTCCCAGTTTCCTGCAACGGCTGGAGCTGTGCTGATCTGAAGCCAGAAGCCAGGAGCCAGGAGCTTCCTTCAGGTCTCCCACGTGGGTGCAGGAGCCTAAGGACATGGGCCATTTTGTACTGCCTTCCCAGGCCATAGCAGTGAGCTGGATTGTAACGGAGCAACCAGGAATTGAACCAGTGCCTGGCACTGCAGACATCAACCTTACCCGCTGTACCACAGCGGTGATCCCTTCATGTGCATTATTAACAGAAAAAGCCTAAATTAATGCTAACCATGCCAACTGTTGTCATGGGCATAAAACTGGAGACTTCTTCCAGTGATTATCCATGCCAAAATCCCAATGATTGCCCCAGGGTAGCAGTGTTGGGATTTGGCCAACAGCTCCCATTAGTGTGCTTGTGTGTTGTTGACATTTCAAATAGTTTCTAAGAATTGGGATTTTATGATCCCAGAAGCACCAAAAGGACAATGGCTCTTTTTAGCTCCAAGTGCATCTGCTGCTGTTCAGAATGCCATTGAAATTCAACTTTTCACTGCCCTCTGGCAGCTTTGTGAATAGAGAATAATAACGTATTCAAATATGATATATGATTTTTGTATAAATCAAATAACACAACCAATTTTATGGCCTCTTGTTTTTGAAGTTAACAGTAGCTTCAAGTAATTTATACATTCAATCATGGATTTTTAATTGTTTGGGTAATAATAATAACCCAAATAATTCCTCAAAAATTACTGTACAGGCTTGGCTGTGTATATTAGCAGGCTTAATTAGCCATCCCCTGGTGGTCATATTATTTACCATCATTTGTAATTCAGTCTTAGTTTAATGTTTAGATTAAGATATTAGCATTATATTTTCAGTATAATAACAGAAATTTTCAATTGAATATAAACTGTCTCCTCAGCAGAATGCAGCAATAAACAGGACAATTTTAAATGTCCTTTAGGAGCTTAGCAATTAGTATTGGAATCCATTTTTACTGGCTTCGGATTTCTCCTGCAATAGATATAGAGGAGACTATATTGACTAAATAGATAACAAAATAGCAACTTCTCCAGCTTGTAGCAAGTCTCGAGTTGTTAACACCATGTCAGTTGCAGTTGAAGCTGTTGGAGTAGCCACATGATTTCGTTCCCAGTGGTTGACAGTTTAGTTCCCATTGATTGCATATTGAATGACTGCACAAGCAAAGGCTCCCATGTCACAAACTCCATTAAAAAGAATAAAGACAAGATTTGGAATGCCCACTAACTTGGGTAAAAGGCAGTGTTCTCTACTCAGACATAAAATACTTTCCAGAGTTACTTTCTGGTAGAGGGGATTCAATAACCATGCCTAAGTTTCATTTAAAATCCGTAATCTAAGGCTTTTTACTTTTAACCTTTCTATAATTGCATCATTTTATCACTCCCAACTTACATTACATTTTAAAACTTTATTAGCAGGTTTCATTATTACTACATTGTTTTCAGTGTGCAGAAATTCCCAAAAAGTTTCTATACCACCTCTAGGCAATTTTATGTACCAACTCAAAATGCTCTGCTGGGAGAACCTGGCCATGCTGTCACTTAGAATCATAACCCCATCTTTTGTCTCATAGCATTTTAATTGGCACTGGTTCTGAAGAGATTATAGAATTTTCCTATGTCATCATTTGTTTTAGATTTCATGAAGCCTGACAAAATAAGGCAATTGTTACAGACATTATATTCTGAAGAGAGGATATGGCAATAAGATTACATATTTATTCTCTTATATTCTGAAGCTAGGAGCCAGGAGCTTCTTCTGGGTGTCCCACAAGCATTCAGGGACCCAAGTACTTGGGCCATATTCCACTGCTTTTCCAGGTATGTGGCAGGGAGCTGGATAAGAAGTGGAGTGGCTGGAACTTGAACTGGCATCCATATGAGATGCTGGCACTGCAGGCAGCTATACCCACTATGACAAAGCATCTTTTCCTGTTTACCCATTTTTAATTTGAGTCAAATTGTTTTCTTGCTCTGAGTTGAGTTCCTTATTTATTTGTGATATTAGCTCTTTATTTGGTATATGGCTTGCAGGTATTTTCTCTGTCTATACATTGTCTCTTTTCTGTGTTAATTATTTGTCATGAAGAAGCTCTGTAGCTTTCTGTAGTCTCAATTGTTATTTTTTCTTTGGGTCAAATTTAAAAAACATTGTCCAGACTACAGTTGTATAGTTTCCCCCCATTTTCTTCTAGTAGTTTTACAGTTTAAGGTCTTAATTTAAGTCTTTAATCCATTTTTGAGGTAATGTTCATATATGATGGGTATAAGGGTCCAATTTCATTCTTCTGTGTAGGGCTATACAGTTTTCCCAACACTCATTTATTGAAGAGATTTTCTTTTTCCACTGTGTGTTCTTAACACCTTTGTGGAAAAGCAAATTGAACATGAATTATGTGGTCATTTCCTGGCTCTCTATTATGGTCCATTGATCTATATGTCTATTTATATACCACTACCATACTCTTGAATATCATGGCTTTGTGGTATATTTGGAAATTAAATAGATATCTAAAATCTTGTTTTTTTTAATGATTTTATTATTGGTTGATACATAATATATATGAAGTATAATATACGTTGGGTAGTATGAATAGTTTAACAATATTAATTCTTTCAATCCATGAACATATGGTGTCTTTCCATTTACTTGTATCTCAAATTTCATTTCAATGTTTTATAATTTTCAATGCACAAAATTTTTACCTTCTTGATTACATTTATCTTATTTTTATGCTATTTTTAATGGGATTGTTTTCTCAGTTTATTTTACTCATCATTCATTATTACTGTGTGAAAATGCAACTGATTTTAGTGTGTGGATTTTTTATCCTGCCACTTTACTAAATATATTAATTTTACCAGTATTTTGGTGCAGTTTTTAGGATTTTCTATAAATAAGAACATGTCACCTGCAGGCAGAGATAATTTTACTTCTTCCTTTCTGATTTGAATACGTTCACTTATTTTTTCATGTTTAAATGCCTTGGCTAGTACTTCTAGAACTATGTTGAATAGAAGTGATATGAGTGAATATTCTTATCTTGTTGTTTCTAGAGGAAAACCTTTCAACTTTTCACTATTTTGTATGATGTTAGCTATTGGCAGTCCACATATGATCTTTGCTATATTGAGGCATATTCTTTCTATACTTAATTATTTGACAGGTATTTTTATCATTGAAACATGTTAGTTTTTCCCAATGCATTTTTTTTTTGTTTATAGAGATGATCTCCTGATTCTAATCTTTCATTTCATTTCATTATCACTTTTGCATCTATTAAACCATCCTTACATTCCTTGGATAAATTAGCTTTGCTCATGGTGCATGATTCTTCTAATGTGCTATTGGATTTAGTTTGTTAATATTTTATTGAGGATTTTGGCATCTAAGTTCATCAGCGACATTCATGTACTAATAAAAATCAGGATAAAACACATGAAATATGACTATAAAATTAAAACAGGTCAGTGGTAGTAGTAGTTTTTGATAAGATAAATAAAATTAGCAAAACCTTCACTAGACTAGGAAATATACAGGATTCAAATTGGTAGATTATTAAAGAGAGTATAGTACAACTGATACCACAGAGATACAAAGGAACATAAGGAAGTACTGTGAACAATTTTATGCCACAAATTTTCTAGCTTTGAAGAAGTAGATATATTCCTAGAAATGTACTATCTACCAAGACCAAATCACGAGGAAATGGAAAATCTGAAAAGATCAATAACAAATAAGAAGAATGAATTAAAAAACTCTCTAAAAATAAAAGTTTTACCAAACATTTTAAGAAGAATTAATGCCAGTCCTTTCTAAAAAATTTGAGGAGAGGGGAATCATTTCCAAATTCATTTTATGAATGCAGTGTTGCTCTGAGTTCATTTCACTTATAATTAAGCATCTGAACTTTTTCACTTGGTTTAGTGGACCTGAGGATTATTTATCTTTCTTATTTAAATTTTGCCTTCTCCTGAATGATCCTGATAGATTTTCCTCCACTATTAAATCCCATTTGGAGTAGTTAAGCTAGTATTTCATACAGCATTGTTCTATCATTCCAGTTTTCTCCAAATGAGTTCACAAATGCACCTTAGGGATTTGTAGCCCTTTATCACCTGAATCAAATGTATTATATTAGGGGATGCTTTCATGTTATCACATAACCAGTGTGAATTTGCTTGAATTGCCAATATTTTAGGAGGTTAAATTTGACTATTCCACATTCAAGGCTTATTTCATGTATTCATATACTTATCTACCCCAACAGATGGAAAAGTCGTCCGTTTATCTAGACCTTTTAAATTGATAGATAATTGAGGATTCCAAGACTGTAACATACCCTTCCATTCAGCAGTATCTAACGTAATGGAAGTAGCTGCCTGTTTTCTGGTGTATGAAGTCCAAGTTAACAATGGGTTAGGTAGAACCTGTTTATGATGACTCACTGTGTGACTTAGCTCATTGTATAAACATCTCCTATGTCAGTTGGCTCTCAGTCACCATCCCCTACAACTTGGCAGGATCTTTAGAGTGATAACTGGATGAAGGAGAGTCAAATTACAATCAGTGAAATATTTTCCTATCTCCCTTTTGGTTTCATGTCCTTTTCCATTACAGAGAGATTGCTTAGTTATAACTTGGTAGACCAGGCATTTTTTTCTAGAGCAGCCCAAAGCAGCCAAATTACCAGATTTTTGACTGACCTCCCATCAGCCAGAGTTTCCTGTTAATAATGAGATTTTTCCTTGGCTTTGGGATATAACCTACAATTTCTACTGATAAGTTTTTCATTGCCTCAGGTTTTTTTTTTTTTTTTGACAGGCAGAGTGGACAGTGAGAGTGAGAGAGAGAGACAGAAAGGTCTTCCTTCCTCCAATGGCCGTCGCAGCCGGCGTGCTGAGGCCGGCGCACCATGCTGATCCGAAGGCAGGAGCCAAGTGCTTCTCCTGGTCTCCTATGGGGTACAGGGCCCAAGCACTTGGGCCATCCTCCACTGCACTCCCTGGCCACAGCAAAGAGCTGGCCTGGAAGAGGGGCAACTGGGACAGAATCCGGCGGCCCAACCGGGACTAGAACCTGGTGTGCTGGCGCCGCAAGGCGGAGGATTAGCCTAGTGAGCCGCGGCGCAGGCCCTCCCTCAGTTGTTGCAGGGCTTGAATAACATTAACATATGGTAGTCTGAGAGTCAGCATATCATTAAAAGTTTGTCATTTTCCTTTGATTTTGCTTTTGTTCTTCAAACAAATCTTTAGCCTTCATTTAAATTATGGAGTTTAGGGTAATTTTCTGTTCATATCATGTATTGTAATCATTACACAGGTTAGGATAATAGGGAATACTCTAAAGAGACTACACACACAAGATTTTAATAAAGATAAAGGATATTATCCATTTGGCATATAAAAAAGCAGCGATATATAGTCACAGTTCTCCGAGCCCTTTCTAAGTCACACAGGATGCACTTTATCTTTGGATTATGAAACATTGAGAAGTGTATGAAAACAGTTTGGTCTCAGGAGAACCAAAGCTCAAGTTTGATAAGAGATATTTTATACTTCACTGGCCATGTAGCTAAAACCTGGCATATAAAAAAATAAGCCACCTGTAAATAGCTATCATAAATGAGCTAGTACAGAGTGCCTCCAGCCAAGTTTCAGACTTAAATTATACAGTTTTAGACCAAAGGTAATGTAATACAAAGACTGACCACACATTTTTTTTTATCAGTTTTATGCAGATTTAATTGGATTGCATTGGAATTTAAAAGTCTTTGTATGCTTAATTATTTTACCAGTTGAGAATAGAAATAAAACAAAAATTGCTTGATGAAATCCCAAGTAGTAGTACTTTGGTCTTTGAAACCATTTGAAGCATTCTTGAGTAATAATTTTATTTTTTCTTTCATGGTATTCTCCACTTTCTTCCCCTCTTTTCTTTATGTCACACTTTTTTTAATTTACCATTCCTGCTAGTGTTTGAGTTGATAAGCAAGATGTGAAAGGGATAATCTACCTCCTTATTAATATCTTATTTAAAAATACAGTACCAGAGAAATGCATTGCTTAGATAATATACTTTCTTTTCCTGGTAACAGCTTTATTGGGGGTATTCTTAATATATGATAAAATGCATGTGTTTAAATAAACAATTTTTTCCAATTCTTATGTTTTTTCTTCATTTTTTGTTAACATAAAAACTAAATTTCACTCAGTTCATGGATAAAATTCCAATTACATAATACTTCTTTTTTTTAAAAAGTTTATTTATCTATTTGAAAGTCAGAGTTACACAGAGAGAGAAGGAGAGGCAGAGAGAGAGAGGAGAGAGAGGAGAGAGAGAGGAGAGAGAGAGAGAGAGAGAGAGAGAGAGGTCTTCTATCTGCTGGTTCACTCACCAATTGGCTACAATAGCTGGAGCTGCACCGATCTGAAGCCAGGAGCTTCCTCTGGGTCTTCCTATTTGGGTTCAAGGGCCCAAGCACTTGGGCTACCTTCCACTGCTTTCCCAGGCCATAGTAGAGAGCTGGATCAGAATTGGAGCAGCTGAGTCTTGAATCAGTGCCCATATGGGATGCCAGCATTGTAGGTGGCAGCTTTACCCACTATGCCACAACATCAACCCCAGAACATAATACTTCTCTCCCTCCCTCCTTCCATCCTACTTCCTTTTTTTTTTTTTTAACATTTGGGATAACATATTTTTAATTTACTCTATTGTCTATGCTTTTGTGGTCTTATCTGTAAGAAAGAGGGAACAGAAACAGAGAGGAGACAGAATATGAACTCACAGACAGACCAAGTTTATGCAAAGAAAATAAACTCTCAGAAGTCAACCAACTGCCAGTATGCACACAGACTGAACATGTGATAGAAGGCCCAGACTCCAGCAGGATGGACATTTTTATATCTTTGGTGGGCTAGATGGGGGTTGGGGACAGTACATGGAGGTGGACTACTCCATACTAGTTCTTCAATTTTGACCCACTGGCTTCCAAACCTGGGGAGGAATGCAGGGGGTGAGGTGAGGAAGAATACAGAATGTAAGACTGAATTGGTCTCTTGAAAGAAGGCAGGGGTAACAAGAACTTAAAATGGCTGAAGCTTATGCCCTTGTTCCACCAATCCTGACTCTGAATATAGATAAGGAGATGGGGAGCCGGTTTCTTTCTGGCAACTTCCTGCTGATGTGGGACGTGGATATAGGCCAGGTATGTATACTCTGGATCAGATTGATTGAAGAAGAAAAGCAAGCAGTCTTGTGTTGCTCCTGCAGGCTGGCTGATATAGCAGGCATTCATTCCTGTAATGATGTTTGAAATATGTTTGTTACACATGTTAGAAATAGGAGCATTATGATTATAATGATAAAAGGAGAAATTAAAAACATTGGCCATGGTGTAAAAGATGACTAAAATGAGGACAAAGAGGTGAATGAATTTCTGGTGTTTTTATTCTGTTCCATTGGCCTACCTGTCTATTTTTGTGCCAGTATCAGGCTATTTTGATTATTACAGCCTATAGTAGGACTTGAATCTAGTATTGTGTTGCCTCTAGCTTTATTTTCATTGTTTAAGATTGCTTTAGCTATTAAGGATCTCTTGTGTTTACATATGACTTTTAGGGTTGGTATTTGGTATTTTGATTCACTGAATCTGTAAGTTGCCTTGGGTATTATGTACATTTTAATGATATTATTTCTTTTGATCCATGAACATGGAAGGTTTTCCCATTTTTTGGTGTCTTCTATTTCTCTCCTAAATGTTTTGTAATTTTCATTGAAGAGATCCCATATGGGATACTGGTGGCACAGGCTGCAGCTTTACCCACTACTCTACAACACTGATTTTATATCATTTAACTTTGCTAAACTTTTATGAGTTACACTAGTTTTAGTGGAGTCTTTTGGTTCCCCTAATCTGCAAACAGGGATAATTTACATCCTCTTTTCCAATTTCTATTCCTTTGATTTCTTTATCTTGCCTAATGGCTCTAACTAAAACTTCTAGAACTATACTGAATGGTAATGGTGAGAGTGGGCATCCTTTTCTGGCTCTGGATATTAGTGAAAACACTTCCAGCTTTTCCCCATTCGATATGATACTGGCTGCGGTTTTGTCTTATATTGCCTTGGTTGTGCTGAAGTATTTTCCTTTTATACCCAATATGTTTAAGTTTTATAGCATGAAATGGTGTTGTATTTTACAAATGGTTTTTCTGTGTTGAGATAATCATATTTTTATTCTTCATTTGTTAATGTGATATATCAGGTTATTGATTTCCATATGTTGAAACATCCCTATATCCCTGGAATAAATCCTGCTTGGTCTGGGTGTATCGTCTTTTTTGACGTGTTGTTGGAGTTGATTACCTGGTATTTTGTTGACAATTTCTGCTCTATGTTCATCAGAGATATTAGTCTATAGTTCTCTTCTTTTTCTGGTTATGGAGTTAAAGTGATGTTGGTCTCCTAGAAGGTGTTTGGGAGGATTCCCACCTTTTAAATTGTTTTGAATGTTTAGAGAAGAATTGGCATTAGTTCTTTTTTAAAAGTTTGGTAGAATTCAACATTAAAGCCATCCAGCCCAAGGCTTTTATGTTGGGAGGGTCTTTATTATTGTTTCAATCTCTGTTTTGTTCTATTCAGGTTTTCTATGTCTTCATGCCTCAATTTTGATAAATGATACACGTATCCAGAAATGTACCTATTTCTTCTAGGTTTTCTTTTTTTAATTTTTAAATTTCTTTATTTTTTAAACTTTTATTTAATGAATATAAATTTCCAAAGTACAGCTTATGGATTACAATGGCTTCCCTCCCGATAACGTCCCTCCCACCCGCAGCCCTCCCCTTTCCCACTCCCTCTCCCCTTCCATTCACATCAAGATTATTGTTGGTTTATAGCTGTTTGTAGTAATTCCTGTAGTTTCTTTATATTTCTGTGGTATCAGTTATAACATCTCCCTTTTCATCTTTGATTTTGTTAATTTGGGTCTTCTTTTTTTGTTAGTTAAACCAATGTTTTATTGATTTTGTTCGTTTTTTTTTTTTCAGAAAACAGCGTTTCATTTCACTGATCTTTTGTATTTTTTAAATTTTGCTTATTCCCTAATTTCTACTATTTCTTTACTCCTATGAACTTTGTCTGTGGTTTATACTTATCTTTCTAGGTCCTTGAGATACATTGTTATATCATTTATTTGATAACTTTCCAATTTCTTGACGTAGACATTAATTGCTATATAGTTTCCTCTTAACGCTGCTTTTGCTGTATCCCACAGGTTTCGATATGTTGTTGTGTCATCTTCATTTGTTTAAAGGAATTTTTTCATTCCCCATTTGATTTCTTCTATGACCCACTGTTTATTCAGGAATGTGTTGTTCAGTCCCATAAATTTTTGTATTTCCTAGAGTTTCTTATTTTGTTAATTATCAGCTTGATTCCATTGTGGTCAGAAAAGATACATGGTACAATTTCAGTTTTTTTGAGTCTGTTGAGGCTTGTTTTATAACATAGTATATGGTCTATCCTAGAGAATGTTTCATATCCTAATGAAAAGAATGTTTATTGTGTAACTGTAGGATAAAATGTTTTATAGCTATCAACTAGGTCCATTTGGTCAATAGTGTGGATTAACTTTGTTCTTTTTTGTATGGTTGATTGGTTCATTGATGAAAGTGGAGACTAGCAGTTCCCCATTATTATTATATTGGTGCACATATCTTCCTTTAGATCCATTAGCATTTGTTTTAAGTAGCTGGATGCCAAAAATTGGGTGTATATGTATTTACTGCAGTAACATCTTCCTGTTGAATTTATTCCTTAACTTTTATATAATGACCTTATTTGTCTCTTTTAACAGATTTTGTCTTAAATTCTACTTCTACTTTGATATGAAGATATATATTTTTGCTCTCGATTTACATTTGCATGAAATATCTGTTTCCATTCTTTCAATTTCAGCCTATGTGTATATTTGTTGGTGAGGTATATTTCTTGTAGGCAGCATAAAGATGTTTTTTGCTTTCTAATCCATTCAGCCAGTCTGTCCTTTTAATTGGAGAATTTAGTCCATTTATATTCAAGGTTATTTATATTTCAAGGTTATTATTGATATAAAATGACTTGATCCTGCCATTTTCCTGTAAATATTCCTATTATTTGTTTGGGATCTCCTTTGTACCTTTACTAGGATGTTTTCGGCCTCCACATTCTTTTATGATGTTTATTATCTTTGTTTCTGTGTGTAGTGCATCCTTAAGCATCTTTTATGATGCTGACATCTTTTATGGCTGGTGACAAATTCTTTCAATTTTTGTTTGTCTTGGAAGTTCTTTATTCCACTTTCATTTATAAATGTGAGATTCACTGCATACAGTATCCTGGATTGAAATTTTTTTTTTCTTTTAGGACTTGGACAATATCTTTACATTCCCTCCTAGCCTGTAGTGTTTCTATGAGAATTCTGCTGTCAGTTTAATTGAGGATCCTTTCATCTGCCATTTCTCTCGAACATTTTAGGATATTTTCTTCATGTTTTACTTCTGAACGTTTGACTATAAAGGGTTGTAGTGAAGATCTTTTCTATTATGCCTATTTTCTGTCACATCCACTTGGGTTCTATATGCTTCCTATACTTCAATGTCCATATCTTACTTCAAATTGGGGAAATTTTCTGCTGTAATTTCACTGAATAAGTTTTCTTAGGCATCTTTTTTCCCCATCTCTTCAGGAACTCCGAAGACACATATATTTTGTTGGTTGCTGTTTGGATCCCATAGATCCTGAACTCTGTTTTCAGTTTTTCTAATTTTTTCTTTTTTTTGTCTGAGATATTTCAAAAGATTTGTTTTTGATTTTGAGTATTCTTTCTTTTGCCTCACCAAATCTGTTGTTTTGGCTTTCCACTGTATTTTTTATTTGACATATTGAATACTTCATTTATAATACTTTAATTTGATTTTTCTTTAATATCTCTATCTCCCTGAATTATTTCTCATTCATGTCATGTACAGATTTCTTTATTTCATGTAACTGCTTCTCTGTGTTTTTGAGTAATCTTACAATCTTCTTTTGAGTTCTTTTTCAGGCATTTTGCCAGTGTCTTCATGTTCACTGTCTAATTTTGATGTATAGTTGTGTTCCTTTTGGGGATTCATATTGTCTTCTTTGTTCATGCCTTTTGTATTTCTATGGTTATTTTTATACATCTGAGGAACTACTTGTTGCTATCTCCTCTGAAGGCTTTGATTTTTGGAAATATGCCTCTGATGGAATGCCTACATTTTACAGCAGATATCCAGAGGTGTGTGCTGAGTTGGATCAGGGAGCTCTGTCCAGCATTTTTGGGTGGGGCAGGAGTCCAGAATGACAGCCAAGTTGGGCATGTAGATTTCTTCGGACTATTATCAGTTGTGGTAGGGAGTGACTATGCTGACCGGTGTATTCACATCCTCAGTCCTTTTCTTTACCCATTTGAGCCAACAAATTCACTGCCAACAGTAAGTTCGAAGGGCCTGCACACCACACCCACTCAGGTGTATGAACTGCACATAGCATCTAATCACTCTGTAGTGTGAGTGCTGAGCCTTACCCAAGGGCCCTTCCCAACACTCAAGGAGTTCTGAGCTTCTAGAGTGAGACTGGGCAAGTGCCCATGGACCCAACCACATCTTATGCCTTTCTCAGTTTGTGACCTATGCAGATCTTGTAGTCACAGGATGCAAGGATCCTGCAATCACAGAGTACAGCGCATCATCCCTGGAGTGAGCCACCCACCCCACAGAGGTCAGTTGGCTGAGGGGAGGGAAGGGAAGAGTGTGGCCTCTCTTCATAGAGTTAAGTGGATACTCTGCCCCCCACTGGCTCTTCAGGCTGGATTCAAAGTCAGTGGGAACTGTGAAGTTTTCCCTCA
Organism: Oryctolagus cuniculus; assembly: GCF_964237555.1. Lineage (NCBI taxonomy): Eukaryota > Metazoa > Chordata > Mammalia > Lagomorpha > Leporidae > Oryctolagus > Oryctolagus cuniculus. Next base: position 208,451,771 of record NC_091432.1, on the reverse strand, counting down.
GACAAAAGCATCAGCAGTGCACTGGCCACTGTAGCTTCCTCTCAGCTTACCCAAAATATTATCTACCCACTGGCTGTTAGCCATGGGAGTTGCTCATAGCATACTGCCAGTCTTGTTTATGTGATCTCTTTGACTCTTAGACCTATCATTATGATTAATTATAAACTGAAACTGATCACTTTGACTAGTGAGATGGCATTGGTACATGCCACCTTAATGGGATTGAATTGGAATCCCCTGGCATGTTTCTAACTCTACCGTTTGGGGCAAGTCTGATTGAGCATGTCCCAAATTGTACCTCTCCTCCCTCTCTTATTCCCACTCTTATATTTAACAGATATCACTTTTCAGTTAAATTTAAACACCTAAGAATAATCGTGTGTTAATTACAGAGTTCAATCAATAGTATTAAAAAGGACAAAAAAATACTAAAAGGGATAAAGTATTAAGTTATTCATCAACAGTCAGGATAAGGGCTGATCAAGTCACTGTTTCTCGTAGTGTCCATTTCACTTCAACAGGTTTTCTTTTTGGTGCTCAGTTAGTTGTCACCGATCAGGGAGAACATATGATATTTGTCCCTTTGGGACTGGCTTATTTCACTCAGCATGATGTTTTCCAGATTCACACCACATAAGAGTGGTATCTTTCTGTGCTTGCTTCATTTCATTTTAAATAATGATCACCAGTCCATCCATGTCGTTGCAAATGACAAGATTTTGTCCATTTAAATAAACTGGACAGTAGATCTAATCAGATATTTCTAAAAGGTAGACAAAAAATGACCAACAGATACATGAAAAAGTGCTCAGTATCACTAGTCATCATGGAAGTGCAAATCAAAATCATGATATTACCTCATTTCAGTTAGATTGACTATTATAAAAAAGACAAAAGATAGCAAGTGTTTGTGAGAATATGGAGGTAAAGGACTGCACTTTGTGGGTGGGAATATATATTAGTACAGTTATCATGGAAAACAGTATGGGGATTTGTCAAAAAATTGAAAATAGAACCACTCTATGATCCATCAATCACACTCCAGATTGCATATCCAAAGGAAATGCAATCCATCTATAAAAGAGACATCTGCACTCTCATGTTTATTGTATCACTATTCACAATAGCCAAGAAATGGAAACATACTAAATGTCCATCCACTGATGAATGTATATAGAAAATGTTGTAATAGACAGAAAGAAATATTACTCAGTCATGAACTTTTTAAACTTCAGCAACCTTATATAAATGCTTATTTTTGTTCTGTGGATTTATTTCATTTCATTATGTATCCATATTTTGCATTCCACAAAAGGTTAGTGATATCATCTTGCATGGAATTAATTTATCAAAAAGAGTATAGATAAAGTAAGCATAAGTTAATGATTATACATTTAGTTCCCAGCAAATATCTATTTTATTCCATTTATACTATCTGCTAAGATCATTTAAGTTGTAACATTTCATTTTAGCAATTAGCTAAAGACATTTAACAAATGTGTTTTAAAGTTCTTACTTTGAATTAACTTTCCTTTCATAGATGCACTCAAATTTTTGAACTAAAAGCTCTCATATTTCATGAAGTTTGATGAACATTTGCTTGTTTTTAAAAGGTACATAGAAAGAAGATATTTCTTCCTTTTTGAGCTTTAGTTCAGTCACAATACATTCCAAATACCGCTCTTAATTGTGTTTGTGGGACACTGTCCCTGATGCATCAGAAGTTTCACCATTTCACGGATCTCTCACTCCAACTTTAAATTGCTTTGGGAATTGGGGAACAATTACAGTAACTGTTGCATAGCAAATATTTACTCTTCCACATCTGTGGAATTGGGCATCATTTGTTGTATTTGACCTCAATTCAGAATGCTAACATAAATAATAGGAAAAAGCACTTGGTTCTTCCAAGAGGTAGAAATAATTTATTTGTATAAAGGTAAGACCTGAATGCTGAAAACTGTACTTTAATTAAACTCAAGGTATAGTTAAAGCCATTAGTGAACATGTATTTGTGATATGAATAACTTCAAGCAATACAGGTACCAATTTATTTTGACCATAAACAACTGTGAATTAGTAGTTCATTATTATTTTTATAATGCCTGTTTTTCTTTAAGGCAATTTCCATATAGTATCTTATTATTTTTGTATAATGTCTCTGCAAATAAAAAAAACTGATGCTAAAATTTATAAGCAATGAGCCTTTAACCAAAGGCTGATTCTTTGAGACATTTTTCACCATGATAAACCATGTGATATATAAATTTATTTTCAGGTGAGCATTATGTGACCCATTTGTATATATAGTGCTTAAGCTGTTAATTATCTATATAAGAATGAAGCCTGTTAGTATTGATGGAAAGATGCTCTAATAAAAGATAAAGACTGATATAAATGCTCCTTTTGTGAATATTAAGTTGCTCTGTTTGAATCCATAAATACTGCACAGGGAAAGACTGAGTCTATAAGGTAAACCTTCACCAATTCAGTCACAGCAAGCTTATTTTGTATAGCTGTTGAGTTATACCTTAGTGTAGAAAAATGGGAAAGACAACTGCTTCCCTATGTATCTTGTCTCTTGAGAGAGGTTAATCAATTTAAAGTGTTGGAAGCAGAAGATCAAAGGCAGCAAGACTGGTGTGGATCAAATTGGACTTGAATTGGTGAGGGAATTTCTGCCTAGAAAGAGAAAGTTTGGAGAAAACATTAGGAAAACAGTTTTGAAAGCCCAAGACTCAATGTTATTACATTGTTTGGAAAGGGAAGTCAACAGGCTTCCCAGGACTGCACCCAAAGGTCCTTGACTTGGAACATCTGCATTTGTCCCAGTCTCTCACTATCTTGCTGTCTTCTTCCTTTTGCATTTGTGACTGGATTGATCAGAGTGCTCATGTCCCGTATCCAATGTACTCCCTGACTAATTTCTGAACTCCTGTTGAGAATTTTGACTTATCACAAGAAGTGTAGAATAATGGTGGAATAAGGACAGGATCATTAACCCCCCCCTTTTTTTTTTGGCAGGCAGAGTGGACAGTGAGAGAGAGAGAGACAGAGAGAAAGGTTTTCCTTTGCCGTTGGTTCACCCTCCAATGGCCGCCGCGGCCGGTGCGCTGCGGCTGGCGCACCGCGCTGATCCGATGGCAGGAGCCAGGAGCCAGGAGCCAGGTGCTTTTCCTGGTCTCCCATGGGGTGCAGGGCCCAAGCACTTGGGCCATCCTCCACTGCACTCCCTGGCCACAGCAGAGGGCTGGCCTGGAAGAGGGGCAACCGGGACAGAATCTGGCGCCCCGACTGGGACTAGAACCCGGTGTGCCGGCGCCGCTAGGCGGAGGATTAGCCTAGTGAGCCACGGCGCCAGCCCATTGACCCTTTTTTTATGAGCACTGTTGAATGAGCACAATCAATTCTTTGTGATCCCAGTTTGTGTGTGTGTGTGTGTGTGCATGTGTGTCGTCCTCACTGATTATTCCTTATTGTTGGAGTGTAATTTCTATACAGATTCTAGTGCTATCAGTCAGTCAGGATAGTAATTGTTAAAGAGGCAAATAGGCTTTGGATTTCTCCACTGTCCTGTATAATCCATGTGATCTTGTCCTAGAGAACTTAAAGCACAAAGATTCTTCCTTCCTTTTTCTCATTTTGAAAGGAAAGTTTTTTTTAATATTTTATTTATTTTTTTGAGAGGTAGAGTGACAGACAGTGAGAGGTAGAAGCAGAGAGAAAGGTCTTCCATCCATTGGTTTACTCCCCAAATGGCCGCAAAGGCTGGAGTGGAGCCAATCGAAGCCGGGAGCCAGGAGCTTCTTCCCTGTCTCAAAAGGGAAATTCTGGCCTTAGACTGAAGAAATCAAAATTACGCTTTTGGGGGGGAGGTAAATTTTTCATCTCTAAGGTTTACTTTGTATATTTCCTTGCTTTCCTTTCTATTCACAGTTGACTTATTTCTACTATGTATTAATAACTAAATTATTAGTGGGAATACTTTCATTCATTGGACTTATGACTCTAAGTAATATCTAGTCTATGGTAACTTATCCAACAGTCATCATGGAATAATGAGTCACAGCACAGAGTTGCTATGCCGAAATTCTCAAGAACTGTTTACCCACATAAGGCCTAAACTTGTGGTTTTTACTAAAGCCAGATTTGGTAACAATTATGCAAAGAAAAGTTTTCACATGTAGTGAGCAATCAGTGACAACCCCACTAATCTAAATATCTTAATTCTTTGAGTTATATTCCTGCTCCAAAATCTCATAAAATCATAAATTATGTTGTTGAGTTTGGATGGTTGCTAAAGGCACAGAGCTAAGTACTTGATGTTTTGTGTTTTCTAATTATGGACCCACCTCCCATCTAAAGGTATTCCAAATTTTCTACTTCATTTTAGAGTTTTCTTCCATGCCTGGTACACTTTCTCAGATGTACTTGCCATCAACCCTTCCCTGAAATTCCCCTATTCAAAAACAGTATTCGGCTAATCTGCTTAATGATAATTTTGACTTGACTCACTTTTGAGATACCATCTTGTCTTCAAATATGTCTAATCCTATCGATACTTCTAGATTCTAGATCTAGCTTCAGTCTTCCTAAATTCCCCCTTACATGATTTATTTCTCATATACGTCTTCTTTCTGAGAAAAATCAATGATTTTCACCAAAGTCACAAATGTAATTATATCTATGACATGTGTTTTAATATATATTTTCTCATAATCCTGATTGTAGACTTTGTAATGGCAACACTTTACATTACTCTTCTATTTATTCTTATTGGGATCTGAACATGACTAGGTGTAAGCTAGACTATCAGAAATACTCTTAAACTATTATTCTGTTTTTAAAATATGTGTCCTTCAACAATATTTTAAAGAATATTTAACAGTATGATGTCAATATAGATTTTCTCTAAAATATAATAATTATGTTCTTGAACTTTTTTTAGGTTGTTATACCAACTTATTTAATAAGGCAAAAGAGAATTGATTTAAACCAGAAACACTTAGATGGTCTGCCAGCTTAGGATAAAGTTTTGTGAATCAAGTGCTTTCAAAACTAGTTATGTCAGCATCAGCTAGGTGTTTATAAGGAATGCAGATTCACTGGCCTTTCTCTAAACACCAAAACAAAATCTGAAGGTTTTCAAGAGCTTCACATGTATATGTAAAAAGTAAAGCCATGAGCCAAACTTAGTGTCAAAGACCTTATTTTCTAATCCACTTTCTTATTTACTTATCTCGTTACCTGTTGTCAAGCTCCATCTTGCTAATAGAAAGAATGGGGATAATATTTGAGATATTATATTTGATTAAAGCATAGACTATATTTGATATATTATATCATATATTATATTCAATAAAGCATATATGAGATGACTTTTAAAAGTTTGTGGAAGAATTAATTAAAAGATAAGTTTTCCTGTTTATTAATTACTGATTCAAAATTCCAGTACTTGTTGTGTAGTCTTTTGCCCTCTATACTGTTTTATTATTGGGGAAATTGAAATGAAGAAGTAGACTTAAAGTGGACAATTAAGCAGGGTTTGTGGAAATTTCAAGTCAAGAATATATTATCGACAACAGGAAAGGTTATTTCTACATGTGTATCTCATCATATGTAGAGCTTCACATGTTGGCAATGGGATATAGGTACTTCTGTTATTCCCAATTTCATTGTATTCTACTATTTTGGAAAGATGTTATTGAAGATAACTGGATATCAGGTCATCAAGTAAGTACTCCTTCTAGTACATTCTAAAAATATGATTGTTCAGGTAATTTGTGGCATTTGATTCTTGTCTGTACATTTATTTTATGTTAGATCTTCCTTTAACAGCTTGAAAGACGATAACATGGGTGACAGTAACCAGACATCAGTGTCTGAATTTCTTCTTCTGGGTCTTTCTGGATACCCAATAATTGAGATAATTTAATTTGCTCTGATCCTAGTTATGTACCTAGTTATTCTAATTGGCAATGATGTTCTGATGTTCTGATCATAGCAAGCATCTATGATTACCATCTTCACATACCCATGTACTTCTTCCTGGAAAACCTCTCTTGTTCTTAGTAATAAAAAAGGTTGCTTCTGAAATTGTTTCTGGTCCTAGGTGGTGCTTCACAATTTAGAAACAAGACATAAAACTTTCTATATATTGGTCATTGTATTCCAGAAACAAATGTTGTGGCAGATAACACAATGGCAGAGCTTTGAAACAAATACTCTTTCATCCTAGAGTAATGATTATTCAAGACGTCTGTTATATTTGTTGTTTGGCTGTGAAAAGATTTTATGTTTGGACTTCCTTTGACAACCTGAAAGCTGGAACATGGATAGACTAAACCAAACATTTGTGAAAGAATTCATTCTTCTGGGACTCTCTGGTTACGCAAAACTTGAAATGGTTTTCTTTGCCGTGATTCTAGCTATGTACCTGGAGGTTCTAATTGGCAATGGTGTTCTGATCATAGCAAGCATCTGTGATTCCCGTCTTCACACACCCATGTACTTCTTCCTGGGAAACCTCTCTTTTCTGGATATCTGCTACACATCCTCCTCAGTTCCCTCAACTTTGGTGAGCTTAATTTCAAAGAAAAGAACCATTTCCTTTTATGGCTGTGCAGTGCAGATGTTCTTTGGCTTTGCAATGGGGTCAACAGAATGTTTCCTCCTTGGCATGATGGCTTTTGATCGCTATGTGGCCATCTGCAACCCTCTAAGATATCCCATCTTCATGAGCAAGGCGGTTTATGTACTGATGGCTTCTGTGTCATGGCTCTCCGGTGGAATCAATTCAGTTGTGCAAACCTCACTTGCCATGCGATTGCCTTTCTGTGGGAATAATATTATCAATCATTTCACATGTGAGATCTTAGCTGTTCTCAAACTTGCCTGTGCTGATATATCACTCAATATTATCACCATGGTAATATCAAATACAGCCTTCCTAGTTATTCCACTTTTGGTCATTTTTTTCTCCTACATGTTCATCCTCTATACCATCTTGAGAATGAACACAGCCACAGGGAGACGCAAGGCCTTTTCTACCTGCTCAGCTCATTTGACTGTTGTGATTATATTTTATGGTACCATCTTCTTCATGTATGCAAAACCCAAATCTCAAGACCTGATGGGAGAAGACAATCTGCAAACTTCAGACAAGCTCATTTCTCTATTTTATGGGATAATGACTCCTATGCTGAATCCTATTATCTATAGCTTGAGGAATAGAGATGTAAAAACTGCTGTAAAATATCTGCTTAACCAAAAGCCTATTCGGTAACATCAGGAAGTATAGATCTCTGTATACAGCTATTAAGATGGACTCATAACTAAATCAATAGGAACTTTTTTTTTTCTTGAGAAATCATGGTTTGGAAGAGATATTTTTATTCTTTGCCTTTACTAATCCTGCTCAGCTAGAAGTACTGAGAACTACAGTTTTGGTACAAATTCAGCTTCTAATCTGTCCTTATCCAGATCTCACAACCACAATGAATTCCATTGGAAAATAGTCCTGGTGATACATGAAATCACTATTTCCAGTGGACTGTGTAGAAATATAGTGGAAAATAATCACACATAAATTATGGAAATTGAGAAGCAAGGGTAACAACTCACTAATTATCCTGTCAAAATGATACTGTTCATCTTTTATAACCCCTAATTATCTTATTAATAATAAGATAAATATTAAAAGTCAGGTTCCAGTGTCATTTAACTTTCCAATAAGTTGAAGAAATACCTACTATACTACTAACTTAGAAATAGTGCAGTGACCTAAAATTTCAGAACTGAAGCTCAGACTCTAAATTGAGAACTTAAGTCGCTACCTTTTTTACTGTAAGCTAATAATTACTAGAATACTATTTCTCCCTAATGATAACTCCATTAATATAAAATCATACTCCCCTTATCCTTCCTCTCATATATATATATATATATATATATATATATACATATACACACATATATATAAAGAAAGGTTAGTCTAGGAGAAGAAGTATTCAATGAATGTTCTATTTTATGGTGAGCAATGAACAGTGAGATGCATTTGACTGTTGTTCCTGTGAAAGAATGGAAACTCTGTTCCAATTCAAACCAAATGAAGAGGTGCTTCAAGAGAGCTTTTTAGAGTTTTGGGTGCCAGTCTGGTGTCTGGCTTGGTGAATTGAACCCTGCTGAGCTCTGGAGACCACAGACTAGCAGAGAAGTTAGTCTGGAAGAGGAAGGAAGGTGGGTATTCTAGGTCAAAAATATTTCCACAGACTCAAAGTGATAAAAACAATGACTGGGGAAAGAAATTACTTTGTGTCATTCTCTAATGAGTTGAAACTCACATATATAACATAATTTTATATATGCACATATTTCTGTAGACTATATCTCTAGAAGGCCAATGCTGAGCTGAGCACAAGGTATCCTTAGGCTACAACATCTAGATTTCCCACAGTCTTTTAGTATTTTATTCCAGCTTTTTGGATTCAGCATTAGTTTCCAACTCAGTTTTCCTCTTTACTATTTGTTTTGGAGTCTATATCAACTCATATCTCTTTCTCAAACATTGTTACTCTTTGCCAATCTACTTCCTTCTGTTGACTCAGGTATTTGCCTAAATTATTGGCCATTAAACCCTGCTGTCCTGCTATTGTCCTACAAGAACTGGAATATTGTCACCACAGAGATTCTAGATGCTGGTTTCTTCTTTGGGTTGGATTACACGATTGGCAATTCTTTTGCTTCTCTTCCAAAAGCATGTGTAAGACAATGTGGATGATGGCGTTTGAACTTCTGATACCTCTCCTTCCTCCTCAACAGAAAGGCTACATATGTATGTGATCCTTGTTTAATGCCTTCAACCTTTGATTTATGACAACATGCCTTTGGGAATGCAAAAATATTATTTTTTCTCATCAGCTATTAGCTTCTAACAATTTTTCCCCACAAAAAGTATGTACACTTGGATCATGATGGACTAATAAATATTCTATAGATATGAGAGAGTGTAAACATTCCATAGGGATATAAAAGTGAGGGTAATATGACTTCAACACAGACAAAAAAAAAAAGGATCAAGAACAACCTCCCAACTCATCAAAGAGATAATGACAATAATGATACTATATGAATTTTTATCAATTCTCAAATGATGGCTAGTGGAATAAAAAAATGTAGCCAGAAAATGTAGGCCTTAAAACACTGGAAGATGAAGAACACATAAATAGAGTGGTAAGTTGTGACAGACTTTAATTTACAGAACTTAAGAAAGATTATTAAAGTGGATCATTTTTGTGTCTATTATAAAGCCTCCCTTCTGAATTCAGAAAGGGTCTAAAAAGTACCAAAAACTGGTAGCCTTTATCCCGTCTTTGGAGGTGGTCTCTTGATGACATAACAATGGGAGGGTCTGGAGGCATTCAAACAAATGCAAAAAAGTATGAGAAATATGTAGTCCTCCGACTCCCTCCAGATGGGCTCCTGCACCCCCATGGGAGACCCGGAGGAACCTCCTGGCTCTTAGCTTCAGATCAGCACAGGTCCAGCCATTGCAGCCAATTGGGGAGTGAGCCAACGGATGGAAGACCTCTCTCTCTTTCTCTTTGCCTCTCCTTCTCTCTCTGTAGCTCTGACTTTCAAATAAATAAATAAATCTTAGAAAAAAAGAAATGGATGTCTGGGATTTGAACTGTCACCCATGTGTGATGCCATCACTGCAGACAGAGGCTTAACTTTCTACACCAAAGGGCCAGCAGCACCCCCCATTATATTTTTAACTTCAATGAAGATATTATCTGTACTCCCATGTTTATAGCAGCACCATTCACAATAGGCAAGAAATGGAAACAAGTGTCCATATACTGATGAATGCATAAAGGAAGTGTGGTACATATATGTGATAGAATCCTACTCAGCCATAAAAAAGGATAAAATCCTGTCATTAGTAGCAACATGCATGGAACTGAGGTCATCACATTAAGTAGAATAAGCCAACAACAGAAATGCAAGTATAACATGATCTTGCTTTATATGAAGCCTTAACAAAGTTCTCTTGTAATTTTTTAAAATATTTGTTTATTATTTTGAAGACAGAGACAGAGAGAGATCTTCCCTCCCCTTGTTCACTCCCCACATGGCTGCAATAGCTGGGATTGAACCAGGGTGAAGCTAAGAGCCGAAAGCCTCATCCACATCTCTGATGTAGGTGGCAGGGGTCATCTTCTGCTATTTACAAAGGCATATTAGCAAAGAGCTGGATAAGAAGTGGAGCACCTGGGATCAAAACTGTGCCAATATGTGATGCTGGCATCACAAGTGGCTTAACAGGCTATGCCATAGCACTGGTCCTACAATTTTTTTTAAATGAGAGAGTAAGTGAGTGCAAGAGTGTGCCAAAGTGCTCCCATTTCGTGGTTCACTTCTCAAATACCTGCATCAGTAGGATAGGTTAAGTGAAGGGATGGAACTGGGAACTGTTGCATAAAAATGTTTACTTTTCCACATCAGTTGAATGGAATATTATTTTTTTAACTTGACATTAATTCAGAGTGGTGACATAAATACTAAAAACAAAGGAGCAGATTTCCTTAAGAGGTGGACATAATTTATCAGTATAAATGTAAGTCCTGAATACCATGAAAGAGTACTTTTCCATTTATAATTAAATTGATTATTAAGCATGAATGTATAATGTAAATAATATTAATAAAATGACTAAGGTATTTATAAAATATACCTATGATAATATAATCACCATTTTAATCTGTACAATGTTGGCTAGTCTATAAAGTAGTTTGCATATGCTATCTGTATTTTTCCCAAAACAAACTTATGAAAAAATTAAGGTAGGTATTTCTTTGACTATTTTACAGATGAAAAAACTAAAGCTATGTATTAGAGAAAAAGGCATCTATTGTTTTTAATGTCCCAGACCAAATCCATGCAACTGTTAGGTGATCTCTCTATATTTGAAATGCATGAACTGATTAATTTCTGTATAAGATGGCAGGTTTTTAGTACTAATAAAAAGCTGCCTTAAAAAACTGAGAACATGCTGCAGATAAATAATTTCTGCATATTAAAGTCCTGATTATTAATTCACTTACACAGCACAAGCAAATTGCTTAAGAGTCTAAAAAGTAAATCTTCACTTATTAGGTCAAATTTCATCTGTTATGTGTAGCTGCTTTGCTAGACTCTAAGTATAGGATGATGACCAAGATAGACAAGCTCCTTCCCCATGTCTCTTGTTATTTTCCACTGTACAAGTTAATAATTTCAAGTGCTAGGAGCAGAAGAGAACCAAAGGCAGCAAGATAGCCCTGACTCAAGATGTGTTTGAATTGATGAAGGAATTTCTGCCTAGCAGTGAGAAGTTTAAATCAAGTGGAAAGGAAAAGCACTTTAGGTAGCCTAGGATACATTGTCATTACCTTTGTATAGGAGGGGAAGCCAACAGCTCTCCCCTGTCCTGGACGCCCAAAGGGCCTCACCTGGAACACCTGTATGTGTCCCAGTAAGTCAACGTTTTGTTGTCTTCCTTTTACATTCATGACTGAGCTGCTCAGTGTACTCATGACTTCCATATAAGGCAACCCCTGACCAATTTCTGATCTCCACTTGAGGAGAATTTTAATTTAGCCTAAGAAGTAATCTAAGGTGAGTGTAGAATCGTTTCATATGTCATGGAGTGTTCTGAGGCTTGTGACTGCATCCTGCAGATATGAACTTTTTTCTATGATTAAAGTTAAATCCTCAAGACTTAACCATTTCCTTGTACATTCATTGAATAGGGTCAAGTTTTGACTTTATGATTTCAACGAGGTTCTCAATGACAATTCTCTGTTGTTGACACATAATTTCTGTATAGAGTTTGATGCTACCTTTTAGATATGGAAATAGTGGAAAGAGAATTTGCATTGGACTTTGCTGCTGCTTATTATTAGTTTATGTAATCTCAGCCAAGTGAGCTAATTTCAAGCACCATTCTGGCATATTAGAGTCCATATCATAATTTTTTCCATTTAAATTAACAAAAAAGTTTTTATTAAAAAGATACTATTGGCTTAAACTAAATTAATTTAAAATAAAAAATTCCATGATGTTCAATTTTCTTAACTTGGAAATTCAGGACTCTATCATCTATACTTTATTTCAAGGCTGAACTTTCCACTTGATAGTCCTTAAGTAATTTGTTGGTGAAGTGAGAATCCCACTGTTTAGTTTGACTCCTGATTCTAAGACATTACACGTAAACAGAAATTTTCCCACTTCTCGTACAAAAAGCTATGTTTTAGAGTGGGGGTTGACCCTCTGCGGATGTTCCCAAAAATATTAGACCACATGAGCATGCAATTTTGGTTAATATGAAGACTGGTGATGATTACAAAACTTGATTTGTGTATGTGTATGTGTGTTTGTGTGTGTGTGTGTGTGTCTGTCTCAGGTATTAATCACTGGTAATCTAATTAATAAAGCATCTTAATTCCTCATGTCACATATCTGTTCAAAAACCTAATAAAATAGTTATATGATGTCAAGTTTGGAGGGTAGCTAAAGTCACAGAGTCTAAACCCTAAACTTCTTGTGTTGCTGTTTTCTAATAATGGGTCCCCTTTTTATATAAAGTATTAATTTCTTTGCCTGACCATTGGATCTTTGTATATGAGCGGACTTCAAAAATTTGTGGAGAGGTGAGTGGTTTGCCTCGCAGTTAAGGTGACTGCATCTCATATCTAGGTTTGATACTGGGCTCTAGCTCTGACTCCAGCTTGCTGCTAATGCAAGCCCTGAGGAAGCTCTGGAGATGGCTCAAATAATTGGGTTCATGCCCTGCTAGTGGAAGACCTGAATTTTTTTTTCAGAAAATTTCAACTTTATTACTTGATGAAAAGCACATAAAAATATAAAACATCATTTTAGCCATTTATCATCAAAGTGTCTAAGGGAGCGCTTAAATATATTTTCTAAATTTCAGATGTAGAGTTTGCTATCACGAGAAAAAAGAGCATGATCAGAAATGACTTGTATTATCATGTGTTTATATTTATTTTTTTCTTTTATTAACTTTTATTTAATAAAAAAATAAATAAATATAAATTTTGAAAGTACAACTTTTGGATTATAATGGCTCCCCCCCCCCCCATAAACTCCCTTCCACCTGCAACCATCCCATCTCCCACTCCCTCTCACATCCTATTCTTCATCAATATTCATTTTCTTTTTTTTTTTTAAGATTTATGTATTTATTTGAAAGAGCCACACAGAGAGAGGAAAGGCAGAGAGAAAGAAAGGTCTTCCATCCACTGGTTCACTCCCCAGATGGCTGCAATGGCCAGAGCTGCGCTGATCTGAAGCCAGGAGACAAGAGCTTCTTTCACGTCTCCCACATGGGTGCAAGGGCCCAAGGCCTTGGGCCATCTTCTACTGCTTTCCCACACCATAGCAGAGAGCTGGATGGGAAGAGCGGCCAGGACAAGAACCGGAGCCCATATGGGGTGCTGGCGCTTCAGGCCAGGGGGTTAACCCACTGTGCCACAGCGTCGGCCCCAAGGTCCATTTTCAATTATCTTTATATACAGAAGATCAACTTAGTATTTACTAAGTAAAGATTTCAACAGTTTGCACCCACACAGACACACAAAGTATAGAGTACTGTTTGAGTAGTAGTTTTACTGTTAATTCACATAGTACAACACATTAAGGACAGAGATTCTACATGGGGAGTAAGTGCACAGTGACTCCCCCATTGTTGATTTAACAATTGACACTCGTATTTATGATGTCAGTAATCACCCGAGGCTCTTGCCATGAGCTGCCAAGGCTATGGAAGTGTCTTGAGTTCACCAACTCCAATCTTATTTAGACATGGGAAGGCCTGAATTGAGTCCAGTCTTTGAGTAAGCGCAGTTCCAGCCCCAGCCAATCTAGGCATTTGAGCAATGAAACAGCAATTGGAAGGTGCTGGAAAATGCAATTAAGTTTGCTGGAAAATGCAATTAAGAGATGACATGAAGTGGCTGGTGTTGTGATTCAGTGGATTAAGCCACAACCTGTGATGCTGGCATCCCATATGAGCACCACTTCAAATACCCACTACTCTACTCCCTGCTAACATGATCAAGAAAGCAGTAGAAGATGACCTGAGTACCTAGGCCCCTGCCACCAATGTGGGAAACTCAGAGTTCCAGCTTCCTGGCTTTGTCTCTGGCCAAGTCCCAGCCATTGTAGCCATTTGGGAAGTGAATCAGTGGATGGAAGATCTTTTTTCCTCTGTGTTTTTCCCTGTCTCTGTGTAACTCTGCCTTTCAAATAATTTTTTAGAAGATCATATGAATTTTCTACAGACCCCTGAATACTTGACTTATTTACATTTTCAGATGTTGATGCTGTCATTCCTCCACAGAAATTCCCTTATTTGAAAATAGGTACTGCCAATCTGCTCTTCCTCATTGTGGCTCAATCTGTTGTTCCCTCTGGGATATTCCACTGGGCTTGAATAAGTAAAAAAAATCATATGGGATGTCTAAATATATTAAAGATTTTAAAAAACTCAATTTAGGTTGTTCTTAGAAATAGAAAAGGTTGCTTCTGAATTTGTTTCTAGTCCTAGGTGGAGCTTCACAGTTTAGAAACAAGACATAGAAAGGTACCTCCTTCTCTGATGGCCCGTCCTTTCCGCTGGGATCTCACAGAGATCTTTCATTTAGGTCATTTTTTTTTTTGCCACAGTATCGTGGCTTTCCATGCCTGAGAAACTCTTATGGGCTCTTTAGCCAGATCCAAATGCCTTAAGGGCTGATTCTGAGGCCAGAGTGCTATTTAGGACATCTGCCATTCTATGAGTCTGTTGTGTATCCTGCTTCTTGCTTCTCATGTTGGATCATTCTCTCCTTTCTAATTCTATCAGTTATTATTAGCAGACACTAGTCTTGTTTAAGTGATCTCTTTGACACTTAATCCTTTCTTTATAATCAGTTATGAACTCAAACTGATAACTTTGACTAGTAAGATGGCATTGATACATGCCACCTTAATGGGATTGATTTGGAATACCTGGGCATGTTTCTAGCTCTGCCATTAGGGGTAAGTCTGAGTGAGCATGTGCCAAACTGTACATCTCTTCCCTCTCTTATTTCCACTCTTATATTTAACAGGGATCACTTTTCAGTTAAACACCTAGGAATAATTGTGTGTTAATTAAAAGTGAGGAGAGAACGTCCAATTTGATTATGGCCTTGTCTAAATAAGGTCAGAATTGTGAACTCAAGAGGCTTCCATAGTATTGACAGCTTATGACAAGAGCCTCAGGTGATTACTGACATCATAAATAAGAGTATCAATTTTTTTTTGACAGGCAGAGTGGACAGTGAGAGAGAGAGACAGAGAGAAAGGTCTTCCTTTGCTGTTGGTTCACCCTCCAATGGCCGCTGCGGCCGGCGCGCTGCGGCCAGCGCACCGCGCTGATCCGATGGCATGAGCCAGGAACCAGGTGCTTTTCCTGGTCTCCCATGGGGTGCAGGGCCCAAGCACCTGGGCCATCCTCACTGCACTCCCTGGCCACAGCAGAGGGCTGGCCTGGAAGAGGGGCAACCGGGACAGAATCCGGCACCCCGACCGGGACTAGAACCCTGTGTGCCAGCGCCGCTAGGCGGAGGATTAGCCTAGTGAGCCGCAGCGCCGGCAAGAGTGTCAATTGTTAAATCAACAATGGGGGAGTCACTGTGTGCTTCCTTCCCATGTAGGATCTCTGTCCTTAATGTGTTGCACTATGTGAATTAATGGTAAAACTAGTACTCAAGGGCTGGCGCCGCGGCTCATTAGGCTAATCCTCCGCCTTGTGGTGCCGGCACACCGGGTTCTAGTCCCAGTTGGGGCGCCGGATTCTGTCCCGGTTGCCCCTCATCCAGGCCAGCTCTCTGCTGTGGTCCGGGAGTGCAGTGGAGGATGGCCCAAGTACTTGGGCCCTGCACCCCATGGGAGACCAGGATAAGTACCTGGCTCCTGCCATCGGATCAGTGCGGTGCGCTGGCCGCAGCGGCCATTGGAGGGTGAACCAACGGCAAAAGGAAGACCTTTCTCTCTGTCTCTCTCTCTCACTGTCCACTCTGCCTGTCAAAAGATTAAAAAAAAAAAAAACAAAAAAAAAAAACTAGTACTCAAACAGTACTTTATACTTTGTGTATCTGTGTGGGTGTAAACTGTTGAAATCTTTACTTAGTAAATACTAAGTTGATCTTCTGTATATAAAGATAATTAAAAATGAATCTTGATGAAGAATGGGATGGGAGAGAGAGTGGGATGGTTGTGGGTAGGAGGAAGGTTAAGGGGGGGAAAAGCTGCTATAATCCAAAAGTTTTACTTTCAAAATTTATATTTATTAATAAAAGTTTAAATTAAAATAAGACATAAAACTTTATATATATTGGGCCAGTGCCATGGCTCAATAGGCTAATCCTTTGCCTGTGGCACTGGCACACTGGGTTCTAGGGGTTCTAGGAGTTCCTGAAGGCATGAAGAGGGAGAAAGGATAAGAAGGCCTTTTTGTGTTTTGCTTTCATTAGCTCTGCTCAGCTTGGCTTTTGCCAGATTGTTCTAATCTGTAGTTTTCTTATTTTCAAGAAGGAAGTAAATAAACACTACTACTATTATGATAAGATTCAGTAAATTGCACAATTCCCAGAATAGTGCCAAGTTCATAGTAGCCCACTTTGTAGAGAAGGTTGAAATTGAGTTTTGTTATTGAGCCCAAATTTGGGAATTGATGTAGATTCCAAATTGAAGATAAAGGACATTAGCATTTCTAATTTTTGTCATCTATCAGTTATTAAGGTCAGGTATCTTTCTATAAGTCTATATTAATATAGACTTATAATCAAATGCCATTCTTCCTTGCCCCTTGACCCACATATCTTTATGAAGAAAGTATCAAGCATAGTTCCTTTGGAAAACTGGGAATTTGTTGTAATCCAAGTCAAGTGAGGAAGTGCCACAGAAGAACCAATAGAGGTTCTGCAAAGAAAGAGAAACTGATATTGAGCTTTATGAATGGAGGATTGCTGAGCTGTTTCTCCAGGCTATGCACTAGCAGAAAAGTTAGCCTGGAGCAGAGCTGGGTGATGAGTATCTTAAGGCTGAAAGAAAACAGAAATTTTTGAGTCTTCATAAAATATATTGCATTGTCTTTCCTAAAATCAAAGAAATCATTTTACCATAACCAGAATATAATTGCCAACTCATTTCATACTATTATTTATTCTAGCATTCAGCAAAAAAGACCCTGGGAAAAACCTAGGCCACAAACTAACACTGTTGTTTACATTTTTAAACAACTGAAAAATTAAAAAAATACTGATTATACAAGAAAATTGTATGGATATTAAACTTGAGTATATAAGTTGTGAGGCTAAAGTATCCTTATGTAATAGATTATTCATGATTTGCCCTAAAAATTATTTTAAAAAGTCTAGAAAGGGGGCAAGCATTGTGATACAGCTGTTTAAGACACCACTTGTTACAGTTGTATCCCATATTAGAATGCTGGTTCAAGTCCAGTCTATTTTGCTTCTGATCCAGCCACCTGCTAATGCACCTGGGGAGGCATTGGGTAATGGTCCAAGTACTTTGATCCGTGCTAGACACTTGAGAGGCCTAGCTGGAGTTCTGGGCTCCTGAATTTTATCTGGCTAAGCCTCGGCTGCTGTAGGCATATAGGTAGTGAACTAGTGAATGGAAGATTCTCTCCCTCCCTCCCTCTCTGTCTCTCTCTTTCTTCCTTTAAAATAGATAATTAAAAAAAAAAGTCTAGAAAAAGGTTCAGGCAACTTTGTAAGTAACTGCCTACTAAAACAAAATACAATTCAACATTCTTTAAAAGAATACAACAAAACCCAGTACTCAGTAAATTTCATAATATGTAGCATAAAAAAAATCAAGTTATACAAAGAAGTTAACTGATATAGCCTAGTTCAATGGAAAGAAGCTGAGAGATGGCAGGGAGGTTGGAATTAGAGGACAAGGTACTTAAACGAGCTATTACAATAAAATGTGCTGATATATGTAGGTGAAAATAGCAATATGATGTGAAGGAAGATGGGAAAAAGATCAAACACTAGCTAAAGTTAAAAATTTCATTATACCCTATTTTTATTTTAATTTTTGAGTATGTGGATTTTTTTTTTACTAAATGGGGTTAACAGCAAAGTAATGATCAGTGAAAGCAAAGATGTAACAATGCAATATATCCTAAATGAACCATAAAAACTAAGAAGACTGAATATAAAATGAATAGAGCCTCAATGAGCTGTGAAAAGTATCAGAAAATCTAATATAAATATATTTGAAGTCCCAGAGGGAGAAGAAAGAGAGGGTGCAGACAAAATATTTGAGAAGATTATGACTGAAATGTTCTCAGATTTTATTAAAGCTATAAGTTTAAAGATGCAAGGACATCAGGGACCAAGAACTAAAAGGATAGACCACTACCTCCACCACAGCAACTAAACATTATAATGATTGTATTACTGAAAATCAGTGATAAAGAGAAAAAATTAAAGAAACCATGAGGATAAAAAGACATAACAGAAAAGTATTGATAAGAAAATAATGCAGACTTATTTTTTAAGTAAGTATTTATTTATTTGAAAGGCAGAGTGACAGAAAGAGTCAAAGATTTCTCATCCACTGGTTTACTTCCCAAATGGCCTCCACAGCTGGGTCTGAGGAAGGCCAAGGCCGAGAGTCATAGGCTCTATGATGGTTTCCCATGTGTGTGTCAGGGGACCAAGTAGTTGGGCTGATATTTTCTGCCTTCCCAGGAACATCAGCAGGAAGATGGATCTGAGTGGAGTAGCATGAACTTGAATTGGTACTCTGATATGAGATGCAGGTGTTCCAGTGGCAGGTTAAACTGCTGAGCCACAATGCCCACTGTGATGCAGACTTTTTGTCAGAAATTATGTAGGCAAGACAGAAGACAGTGGAATGATATTTTTAAGATGATGAAAGGGTAAAAAACTCTGTAAACTGGAATTTGGTATTTAGGAAGAGTATCTCCCTGAATGAAGTGAAATAATTTTTGTCTAAGAGAAGATGGGCATGGTATATCTTTTAGTTTTAATCTATCTACATGTTTACTTAAAAGTAGGTTTCTTTCTAACATTTTTTATTAAATTTTGTTTATTTGGAAAGTCAGAATTACAGAGACAGAGGGAGAGAGAGATGGAGAGATATCTGTTTTCTAAAGACTTATTTTCATTTATTTGAAAGGCAGAGATATAGTGAGAGAGAGAGAGAGAGAGCGAGGGAGAGAGAGAAAGGGAGAGAGAGAATGAATCTTCCACCTGCTGGTTCACTTCCCCAAATGGCTGCACTGGTTGGGGCTGGGCAAGGCTGAAGCCAGGAACTTCCTCTGGATATCCCATGGATGGCATAGGCCCAAGGACTTGGGCCATCTTGCACTGTTTCACAGACACATTAGCAGGGAGCTGGATTGGTAGTTGAGTAGCCAGGACTCAAACTGACATGTATGGGATGCCAGCACTGCAGATGGCAGCATTACCTACTTCAACACAGTGCCAGCCCCAAGAGATGTCTTTTATCAGCTAGTTCACTCCCCCAGTGGCTACAACTGCCAGGGGTGGGCCAAGCTAGAAGCCTGCAACCCCAACTGGGTCTTCCACATGAGTGACAGGGCCCATATCCATTGCCTTCCCAGGTATATGAGCAGGGAGCTGGATTGGAAATGGAGCAGCTCATATGGGATGCTAGCGTGGCAACTGATAGCATAAACTTTGCCCCACAAACTGACCCCTGAACAGTTTTTATAAAATATTTTTTATTGTAGTTTTAGTCTCACAGCAAAATTAATAGGAAATTATAGATTTTTATATATATATATATATATATATATATACATACACGCATACACACACACACCTTGCCTTTGGGGAAGTTTCATTTTTTACCCCAATCTGTTATTGTCTGTCATTTATTGTTTACAGCATTTAAATTTGATGAAATTATTATTTATTATAATTTGCTTATATCTGCTCTACTATATTTGTATTTGACTCTTTGGTTCTTTTTTTCTCTTTTCCTATAATGTTTTGGATTCATTTTACAGTTCTTTTAAAAAATAATTAGTTAATTAATTTGAAAGGCAAAGTGACATAGAGTGAGAAGGAGAAAAAGAAAGTGAGTAAGTCCCAAATGGTTACAAGAACCAGAGCTGGGCTGGGCTGAATCCAGGAACCAAGAACAATATCCTGGTCTCCTACATGGATGGCAGAGGTCCCAAGCACCTGGGCCATCTTCTTTCCTGAGTGCATTATTAGGGAGTGGGATCAGAATTGGCAGGACCAGGACTTGAACTGGCACTCTGATATTGGATGCTGGCAATAAACGAAACAGCTTATCTTACTGTGCCACAACGTTGGCCAAAGTTTTAGAGTTTTTAATAATTCCACTTTGTCTTCATTGCTATTTATTAACTATGCCTCTCAGTTTATATTTTTGTTGATAGAGATTAAAACTTGCATTTTTAAATTTATAACACCAAATCTTAGTAAAATTTTACTATTTTAAGTATAATTATGAACCTAAAAACAATATATTTTCAATTCTCCCCTCATATTCTGTGATATTTTATCATACATTTATTTTTAAATGTGCAAATTTTCATTTATTTAAAGGGAACAAATTTCATATGTTTCATATATAGTTTTAAAAACATGATTCATCCCACTCTACTCTGCCTCCCTCCCTTGTTCCCACCCTCTTTCCTCTTTCCTCTCTTATTTTTCTTTTAATTTTTGCAATTCTATATTTTCAATTTACTTTATAATCACAAGCTTAATCCTCCACTACATAAAGAATTCAACAAGTGATAAGTAGAGCAACCACCGTTCCTCAAGAGTATAGATAAGGGCTATAAATAATAATTGAATCTCAAAATGTCAATTTCACTCATATACATTACATTTTTGTACTCTATATATCAGTTACCACAAGTCAGAGAAAACATGATATTTGTCTTTTTGGAACTGGCTCATTTCACTGAGCACAATAGTCTCCAGTTGCATCTACTTTGTGGTAAAAGAATTTCATTCTTTTATATGGCTGAGTAGTTACAGCATGTATATATACCATAATTTCTTTGTCCAGTCATCAGTCGATGGACATCTGTATCGATTCTTTATCTTATCTATTGTGAGTTGAGCTGCTATAAATGTGGGGTAAAGATAACTCTGTCATATACTGATTTAATTTTGTTTAGGTAAATTCCCAGGAGTAGGATGCCTGGGTCACTTGGTAGATCTATTTTCAGATTTTGGAGGAATCTCCATACTATCTTCCATAAGTTTGTACTAGTTTACATTCCCCCCATCAGTGTATTAGGGTATATTTTTTTCCACATCCTCACCAGCACTTGCTATTTTCTGATTTTTGGATGATAGCCATTCTGACTGGGATGAGGTAATACCTCACTGTGGTTTTTATTTGCATTTCCCTGAGTGATCCTGAGCATGTTTTCATTTGTCTGTTGGTCATTGACTTTTTCTCCTTTGAAAAATGCCTGTTAATATCCTTAGCCCATTTCTCAACTGGATTGTTTGTTTTGTTGTTGTTGAGTTTTTTGAGCTTCTTACATATCCTGGATATGAATCTTTATTCAAATGTACAATTTGCAAATATTTTCTCACATTCTATTGTTTGCCTCTCCTCTTTATTGGTTTCCTTTGCTGTACAGAAGTTTCTTAGCTTGATGTAATCCTATTTGTCAATGTACATCCACTTTATACCTCAAAATTGGTTGTTATCACTTTCACTTCAGTCAGTTACCTTTAGGAAACTAAAAATAATGAGAAATGAATCTATTCAGTTTACACAAACTTTGTTGTTACACTCTTCATTCTAACCCTCATTTTTTGGTATAGATTCATGTTTTCTTTTGATATAATTCTCTATCCATTAGAAAAACTGTTTTGTTAAGTATAGTCTTATGTAATTATTTCTTCTAGCCTTTATTTTTCATCTTCATCCTTTAAGAATATTTTTACTGAATATAATACTAGGTTGAGAGTTGTTTTTCTTTCAGCACATTAAAGATATTTCTGCATTCTCTGGGTTGTATTGCATTGTTTCTATTACGTTATATGCCAGAATTATCCCTAATTATCTCTGTAATGGTTTCTTCCTTTGGCTACTTTTTTTTTTAATAGGCAGAGTGGATAGTGATAGAGAGAGACAGAGAGAAAGGTCTTCCTTTTGCCGTTGGTTCACCCTCCAATGGCTGCCGCGGCCGGCGCACTGCGCTGATGCGATGGCAGGAGCCAGGTGCTTTTCCTGGTCTCCCATGGGGTGCAGGGCCCAAGCACTTGGGCCATCCTCTACTGTACTCCTGGGCCACAGCAGAGCACTGGCCTGGAAGAGGGGCAACGGGGACAGAATCTGGCGCCCCGACTGGGACTGGAACCCGGTGTGCCGGCACCGCTAGGTGGAGGATTAGCCTAGTGAGCCACGGCACCGGCCTCCTTTGGCTACTTTTGAGATTTTTGTTTTAGTGCTTGTTTTCACCAACTTAATTATGATGTGATATAGTTTGTGTGTGTGTGTGTGTGTATGTGGTGTTGTTCGTTGTTTGTTGAAATTTTGGAATCTATAGGTTTCTTCAAATTTGAAAACTTTTTGACTTTTTTTCTTCTCTTGAGTCTTCGTCTTTTTTCTCAGCAACTGAAGTGTCAAATACTTATATTATCTGTCTATGTTAGATGTGTAATATTATATAATACTAGAGCTTTTTATTATTTTCCCATTTTTTCTCTTTACGCTTCATTTTGAATAGTTTTTGTACTATCTCTTCAAATTCACTTATATTTTTCAGCAAGACTTTCTGTTATTAATCCCATTTAGTAAAATTTTCATTTTGCATATTATATATTCCAACTTCTTCAGAAATTATTTCTAATATCTGTTCTCTTCATCATATTCTTATTTTTCTGTAAATGCTAGACAATTTATAATAAATCATTTACTAGTTTCATCATCTCTATCATTTTCAGATCTGTGATTCATGGACATTATTTTTTCTGGCTATGGAAAAGATTATTTTGTTTCTGCATGTTTTATAAGTTAGTGTTGGATGCTAGTCATTTTGACCTTTATGTTATCGAGTGCTGAGTTTTGTGATCTACCTTTAACATGTGTTTGATATATTACAGTGACTTAAATATTACTTTGATCTTTTTGAGGCATAAATTTCTTTAAAAAAATTGGGTTTGGGGCTGGCACTGTGATGCAGCGGGTAAAGCCACTGTCTGCAGTGCTGGCATCCCATATGGGTGCTAGTTTTAGTCTCGGCTGCTCCACTTCCAATCCAGCTCTCTGCTATGGCCTGGGAAAGCAGTAGAAGTTGGCCCAAGTTCTTGGGCCCTGCACCACATGGGAGACCTGAAGGAAGCTCCTGGCTCCTGGTTTCAGGTTGGTGCAGTTCTGGCCATTGCGGCCATCTGGAGAGTGAACCAGCAGATGGTTCTTTCTCTGTCTCTGTGTCTCTATAACTCTGCCTTCAAATAAATAAATAAATCTTTAAAAAATAAATTAATTGAAGTTTTTTTTTATTGTTTGAAAGGCAAAGAGACAGAGAGACTATAGAGACTCACAGTCATATCTTCTCTCTGATGTTTCACTCACCAAATGCCCACAGCAGCCAGGGCTGGGCCAGGCTGAAGCCAGTAACCTGAAAATCAATCCAAGTCTTCTAAATAAGTGGCAGGAATCCAAGTAATTGAGCCATCAACTGATGCATTCCAGGGTAAACATTAGCAGGAAGATAAAATTGGAAGCGGAGCCAAGGACTCAGAACCAGGCACACCTGCATGGAACGTGGGTGTTCAAAGCAGTTTTTAAGATTTTATTTATCTCTTTGAGAGGCAGAGTTACAAAGAGAGGCAGAGATGGAGAGAGAGGTTGTCGATCCACTGGTTCACTCTCCAAATGGCTGCAATGGCTGGAGGTGGCTGTACCGAAGCAGGAACCAAGAGCTTCTTCAAAGTCTCCTACGTGAGTGCGTGCAGGGGCCCAAGCACTTGGGCCATCTCCTACTGCTTTCCCAGACAGATATTTTAGGTCAATGGCATTTTAAACAGAAACCATGACTGTTATTGTTCATGCAGAGTTTTTTCATAATCCACATTTCTCTGAACTACTAGAGTACTATTGTATATGCTATGTATTTTTTAAAGATATTTAAACCATTTAAAAGTATTGTACTAGAAAGGCGATATCCTCAAGTTCCATTACATGGAAGTCTGAGATTTTTCTTCAATATGTTGAGAAGGAATGGTATACTATGCTAATTGGATTCATAGTCCAGCATTTCTCCATGTCTATCTCAATGACTAATCTTGAAGAGCCAGAGTGAGCATGGATGTATTCATTATGATTCATGTTTACCTTGAGTTGTTCCTAAATCTACACTATCTTTTTTTTTCTCACTTATTTTTTTTTAAACTTTTATTTAATGAATATAAATTTCCAAAGTACAGCTTATGGAGTACAATGGCTTCCCCCCCATAACGTCCCTCCCACCCGCAACCCTCCTCTTTCCCACTCCCCCTCCCCTTCCATTCACATCAAGATTCATTTTCATTTCTCTTTATATACAGAAGATCAGTTTAGCATACATTAAGTAAAGATTTCAACAGTTTGCTCCCACACAGAAACATAAAGTGAAAAATACTGTTTCAGTACTAGTTATAGCATTAAATCTCAATGTACAGCACACTAAGGACAAAGATCCTACATGAGGAGTAAGTGCACAGTGACTTCTGTTGTTAACTTAACAAATTGACACTCTTGTTTATGGCATCAGTAATCACCCTAAGCTCTTGTCATGAGCTGCCAAGGCTATGGAAGCCCCCTGAGTTCACTGACTCTGATAATTTTTAGACAAGGCCATGGTCAAAGTGGAAGTTCTTTCCTCCCTTCAGAGAAAGGTACCTCCTCCTTTGATGACCCGTTCTTTTCACTGGGATCTCACTTGCGGAGATCTTTCATTTAGGTTTTTTATTTTTCCCAGAGTGTCTTGGCTTTCCATGCCTGAAATACTCTCATGGGCTTTTCAGCCGGATCTGCATGCCTTAAGGGCTGATTCTGAGGCCAGAGTGCTGTTTAGGACATCTGCCATTCTATGGGTCTGCTGTGTATCTCACTTCCCATGTAAGATCATTCTCTCCCTTTTTTATTCTATCAGCTAGTATTTGCAGACACTACTCTTGTTTATGTGATCCCTTTTGTTCTTAGTCCTATCATTATGATCAATTGTGAACAGAAATTGATCACTGGGACTAGTGAGATGGCATTAGTACATGCCACCTTGATGGGATTGAATTGGAATCCCCTGGTATGTTTCTAACTCTACCGTTTGAGGCAAGTCAGCTTGAGCATGTCGCAAATTGCACATCTCTTCCCTCTCTTATTCCCACTCTTATATTTAACAGCAATCACTTTTCAGTTAAGTTTCAGCACTTAAGAAGAATTGTGTATTGATTACAGTATTCAACCAAAAGTATTAAGTAGAACAAACAAAAAAAATACTAAGAGGGATAACATATTAAGCTGCTCATCAACAGTCAGGGCAAGGGCTGATCAACTCACCGTTTCTCATAGTGTTCATTTCACGTTAACAGGTTTCCTTTTTGGTGCTCAGTTAGTTGTCACCTATCAGGGGGAACAAGTGGTATTTGTCCCTTTGGGATTGGCTTATTTCACTCAACATAATGTTTTCCAAATTCCTAACAGGGATCACTTTTCAGTTAAAATTTAAAGACCTAAGAATAATTGTGTGTTAATTACAGAGTTCAACCAATGGTACTAGAACAAAAAAAAAATACTAAAATGGATAAAGTATTACATTACATCAACTGTCAGGAAAAGAGCTGATCAAGTCACTGTTTCTCATAGTGTCCATTTCATTTCAACAAGTTTCCACTTTGGTGCTCAGTTAGTTGTCGACAATCAGGGAGAACATATGATATTTGTCCCTTTGGGACTGGCTTAATTCACTCAGCATGATGTTTTCCAAATTCCTCCATCTTGTTGCAAATGACTGGGTTTCGTTGTTTTTGACTGCTGTACAGTATTCAATAGAGTACATGTCCCATAATTTCTTTATCCAGTCTACTGTTGATGGGCATTTGGGTTGGTTCCAGGTCTTAGCTACTGTGAATTGAGCTGCAATAAACATTAATGTGCAGACAGCTTGTTTGTTTGCCAATTTAATTTCCTTTGGGTAAATTCCAAGGAGTGGGATGGCTGGGTTGAATGGTAGGGTTATATTCATGTTTCTGAGGAATCTCCAGACTGACTTCCATAGTGGCTTAACCAGTTTGCATCCCCACCAACAGTGGGTTAGTGTCCCTTTTTCCCCACATCCTCTCCAGCATCTATTGTTCCATGCTCATGGATTGGAAGAATCAATATCATCAAAATGCCCATTCTCCCAAAAGCAATTTATAGATTCAATGCAATACCAATCAAGATACCGAAGACCTTCTTCTCAGATCTGGAAAAAATGATGCTGAAATTTATATGGAGACACAAGAAACCTCGAATAGCTAAAGCAATCTTGTACAACAAAAACAAAGCTGGAGGCATCACAATACCAGATTTCAGGACATACTGCAGGGCAGTTGTTATCAAAACAGCATGGCACTGGTACAGAAACAGATGGATAGACCAATGGAACAGAATTGAAACACCAGAAATCAATCCAAACATCTACAGCCAACTTATATTTGATCAAGGATCCAAAACCTATCCCTGGAGTAAGGACAGTCTATTCAATAAATGGTGCTGGGAAAATTGGATTTCCACGTGCAGAACCATGAAGCAAGACCCCTACCTTTCACCTTACACAAAAATCCACTCAACATGAATTAAAGACTTAAATCTACTACCTGACACCATCAAATTATTAAAAAGCATTGGAAATGCCCTGCAAGATATAGGTACTGGCAATGACTTCTTGGAAAACACCCCAGAAGCACAGGCAGTCAAAGCCAAAATTAACATTTGGGATTGCATCAAATTGAGAAGTTTCTGTACTGCAAAAGAAACAGTCAGGAGAGTGAAGAGACAACCGACAGAATGGGAAAATATATTTACAAACTATGCAACTGATAAAGGGTTGATCACCAGAATCTACAAAGAAATCAAGAAACTTCACAACATCAAAATAAACAACCCCCTTAAGAGATGGGTCAAGGACCTCAATAGACATTTTTCAAAAGAGGAAATCCTAATGGCCAACAGACACATGAAAAAATGTTCAAGATCACTAGCAATCAGGGAAATGCAAATCAAAACCACAATGAGGTTTCACCTCACCCCGGTTAGAATGGCTCACATTCAGAAATCTACACTATCTTAAGTCAGACACAGGTTCTGTGAGGTCATGAGCAATGAAATACAAGGTTTCAAGAATTAATTGCAACCTGGGGACTCAAAAAAAATCTGGCTCCACAGATTTCTCTTGTTAGTGATGATGAGAGGAAAATTTGAGTTCAAGGGTGTTTAGTTTATTTTGAGGTAGAATTTCATAATGGTTAAATGAAAATGTCCGTGTAGATCTGAGTTCTATTGTGTGCCTACTTTATTTTTCTTTTTAAAGATTTGTTTATTTATTGTAAAGACAGAGTTAGAAAGGGAGAGACAGAGAGATCTTCCATCTGCTAGTTCATTCTCCAGATGATTGAAATGGCTGGAGTTGGGCTGATCTGCAGCCAGGAGCCAGCAGCTTCTTCCAGGTTTCCTATGTGGGTGCAGGGACACAAGGCCTTGGACTATCTTAGGCTGCTTTCCCAGGCACATTAGTAGGAAGCTGGATAGGAAGTGGAACAGTCGGTACTTGAAACCTGTGCCCATATGTGATCTTGGCACTGCAGGTGGCTGCACTCTGTCACAGTGCTGGCCTGTGCACCTATTTTCTAAATAAGCCAGTAACTACTACTTATGTTGCTCATTTAGAAAGTAGAGGTGATAATGTGACTGATGATAAAATAAATATTACCAATATCAACTCATTGCATTATTGTTTGTATTAAATTACTATATGTTAAGAATTTAAAAGAGTGACTGGATGTAGTAATAACCCAGCAAGTATTCTGAAATTTTATTATGTACCATTATTATTTTTAGTATTATCAATGCAGACAGTAGTCTGTTCCATGAGTGTCAGTTGTTCTTTATACTGCTAAACCTTACAAGTAAATCATGCTCCTTATAAGCTCTGGATACCTCTAATTTGTTTTTTTTTTTTTTTTTTGGCATTCAAATCCTTGCTTTTGTTATATAACTAATATGTTTTTCACACTATATAGCCATATTTCTTAATACAATGCAATTATTTATAGTGGAATCATGTAACTACTGAAATAAGGAAGCCACTATGTACAGATAGGCTTGTAGACTAGTTGAGAGTCAGCTGAAGCTGTTTTTAGATAATCAGGTTTGTCTCAATCCTGAAAGCTCTTTAGTAGAAATCTTTGATCCTTTTCCCATCTCTCTTGTTCAGGCTCCAGTCTTTGAAATACTTGTAGTGCTCTTTGAAAAGTAAGAAGTTGCAAAGCAGGGCTGAGGCAAGACCCAAGACAGTTGAGAGACAGTATCAAGCAATAAAAGGACTGCTGATTTTAGAGTCACATACAATGGAGTTTCATGAACTGTGGGGTGGGTCTAGGGCAGGTCCTGTCACTTCTTTGGATTTAAAATTCTTCATTAGTATAAAATTTATCATTAAATGAAAATTGTGGGTAAACAAAGTGTGATATAATTTATAATCACTACAAAGCATTAATCTAATATGATTTACCAATACATGGATTTAGAATCACCATGGTTTAGGTCATGTCTCCAAAGTCAGTCCCAGTAAATAAGACACTTTCTTAAAGTAAATTTTGTGACTCATGACTGCAGATTTTGCATTAATAATAGTTCATAATCACAGATGTCTATCTCTGAAAATATTTGATTAGTTTTAATATAGTTACTTTTTAATTTATTTTTTAAAAATTTCATTTAAGGTATACAAATTGATATATACAGGTTTAGGAACATAGTGATATTTCTCACCTCACCCTCCCTCTTGCCCATGCTCCCACCATTCTTCCTCCCTCCTCTCCTATTCCCACTCTTAATTTTTACAAAGATCTATTATCAGTTTACTTTATAATCATAAGATTAACCCTACACTAAGTAAAGAGTTCAACAAATTGTATGAAAAAAACCACTCTTATTCAACAGTAGAGATAAGGGCTGTAAACCATTATCAAATCTCAAAATGTCAATTTTAGTCTTATGATCTAATTACTTTTTAAATAATAGTATAATTAATTACATTTTATATAGTAGTATATCTCTATATTAACTATCACAAGTAAGGGAAAATGCGATATTTTTTTTTTTTTTTATTTTTTTTTTATTTTTCTGACAGGCAGAGTGGACAGTGAGAGAGAGACAGAGAGAAAGGTCTTCCTTTGCCGTTGGTTCACCCTCCAATGGCCGCCGCGGCCGGCGCGCTGCGGCCAGCGCACCGCACCGATCCGATGGCAGGAGCCAGGAGCCAGGTGCTTTTCCTGGTCTCCCATGGGGTGCAGGGCCCAAGCACCTGGGCCATCCTCCACTGCACTCCCGGGCCACAGCAGAGGGCTGGCCTGGAAGAGGGGCAACCGGGACAGAATCCGGAGCCCCGACCGGGACTAGAACCCGGTGTGCCGGCGCCGCTAGGCGGAGGATTAGCCTAGTGAGCCGCGGCGCCGGCCGAAAATGCGATATTTTTCTTTTTGGGTGTGGCTTATTTCACATAGCACAATGATCTCCAGTTGTATCCATTATTTTTTTGGTTTGCAAATGCTGACATTTCATTTGTTATGGGTGAATAATATTCTATCATGCATCTATACTGCATTTTGTTTATTCAATAATCAGTTGATAAACATCTAGGTTGGTTCCATATCTTAGCTTTTGTGAATTGAGCTCCCACAAACATGGGAATGAAAGTTACACTTTCATATGCTACTTTCATTTCCTTTGGATATAATCCCAGGAGTGGGATAGCTGGGTCATATGGCAGATCTAGTTTTAGTTTTCTGAGGACTCTCCATACTGTCTTCCATAATGCTTATACCAGTTTACCTTCCCAGTGTATTATGGTATCTTTTTCTCCATATCCTCACCAGTATTTATTTTTTGTGTTTGGATGATAGCCATTCTAACTGGTGTGAAGTGATACCTCATTGTGGTTTCTTTTTGCGTTCTCCTATTGGCTAGTGATCCTGAGCATGTTTTATATGTCTGTTGGCCATTTTTATTTCCTCCTTTGAAAAATGCCTATTCATACCTTTAGCCCATTTTTAAATTAGATTCTTTGTCTTGTTATTGATTTACTTGAGCTTATTTTATATTCTGGATATGAATCCTTTATCAGATGCATAGTTTTCAATTATTTTTTCCCATTCTGTCAGCTGCCTCTTCACTTTATTGATTGTTTTCTTTGCTGTGCAGAAGCTTCTCAAGCTTTATGTAGTACTTTTGTCCATTTTTACTCTTATTGCCTTTGTTTCTAGAGTCTTATTAAAGAAATCTTGCATAGGCAAATGTTTTGCAGTGTTTCCCCTCTGTTTTCTTCTATTGATTTGATGGTTTCAGGTATTAGGTTAATATCTTTGATCCATTGTAAGTTGATTTTTTTGTCAGATGAAAAGGAAAGGTTGTGACTCATGCTTTTGCACATGGAAATCCAATTTACCTAACACCATTCATTGAAGAAGCTGTCCTTTCTTCAGGGAGTAATTTTAGCTCATTTGTAAATGATTAGTTGGTTGTAGGTATGTGTATTAATTTGTGGTGTTTCTATTTTGTTCCATTGGTCCACTTGTCTATTTTTGTGCAGGTATGAGGTATTTTGATTATAACAATATTGTATTATATCTTGAAATCTGGTAGTATTTTGTCTCCAGCTTTGTTTTTATTGTTTATGATTGCTTTAGTTACTTTGGGGTTTTTGTGTTTCCATATGTAGTTTAGGATTATTTTTTCAATTTTTTTTGAAGAATGCCTTTGGTATTTTGGTTGGGATCACATTGAATTTAAATTATTTTAAGCGGTATGTACATTTTGATGACATGACATCAATTATTCCAATCCATGAATATGGAAGATTCTTCCATTTTCTGTGTCTTCTATTTCTTTAATATTTTGTAATTTTCATTGTAGAGAAATTTTTCATTCCTGTTTAAATTCATGCCAAAGTAATTTATTTCTTGTAGTTATTGTGAATGGAACTGATATTACAAGTTCTTTCTCAAGCAAAACATTGTTTGCATATAAGAATGTTACTGATTTTTTTGTGTTGATTCCCTATCTTGTAAATTGCCAGATTCTTTTATGAATTTCAATAGAATCTTGGTGGAGTCTTTTTATTCCCCTATACAAAGTATCATGTCATCTGCAAACAGGGATTTTTAAACTTCCTTCTTTTTAATTTTTATCCTTTCATTTTTTTTGTCTAATGCTTTTGCTGTATCCTATAAATCTTGATATGTTATATTGTCATTTTCATTCATTTAAAGTAATTTTTTCTTTTTTGATTTCTTCCAGAACACACTGTTCAGGAGAATACTGTTGTGCAGTCTCCATGTGTTTTTTTTTATTTTCTAGAGTTTCTTTTTTTTTAAGGGAAAGTGTTTATCGGGGGAAACCTGACAGACTGAAGGGAAGTGGCAAAGAAGGAAAGAGGGAGAGAAGGAAAGCCCTTCTGCATATTCCCTACAAGAAACACACCAATAAAGATATACACAGATTGAAAAGGAAAGGATGGAAGAAGATATTCCATGCAAATGGAATTAAAAAAAATACAAATAAAAACAAATTTAAAAAAAATGGAAGGAAATAACAGCCAGACTATCTTTTAACTGGAGAATTTAGTCTAGTTACATTCAAAGTTACTAATGATAAGTAATGAATTGGTCCTTCCATTTTTCCTTGAATATTCCTATTGTTTGTTTTGATTCTCCTTTTTTGCTGCTACCAGAATGTTTTCTATGTTCACATCTTTTAGGATGCTTAATGTATTTCTGTTTCTGTGTCTAGTACATCCTTAAGTATCATTTGTAATGTTAGTTGAGTGGTGACAAATTCTTTTTTTTTCTTTTGGTTGTCTCAGAAGGTCTTTATTTCACCTTCATTTATGAATGTAATTTTTGCTGGATAAAGTATTGTGGGTTGGCAGTTTTTGTCTTTTAGGACTTGTATCTCTCCATTCTCTCCTAGCCTGTAGGGTTTCTGGTGAGGAAATAGTGTTACTCTGAGGAGGAAAACTTTAAATGTGACCCGGCATTTCTGTATATTTTAGGATATTCTCTTTGTTTTCCTTTTGAAAGTTTGACTATAATATGTCATGGTGAGGATATTTTCTGGTCATGGCTATTTGGTTGTCTGTGTGCTTCCTGTATGTGGATGTCCACATCTTTTTCCAAACTGCAGAAATTTTCTGCTATTGTTTTGCTAAGTAAGTTTTCTAAGCGATTATTTTTTCATAACTTTAGAAACTGCTAAGCACTGTATAGTTTGCCACTTGATAGTATTTAGATCCGAAACTCTATTTTCAGCCTTTGTATATTTTCTTCTTTTTTTTCTGTCTGACTGACATACTTCAAAAGATTTGTCTTATAGATCACATTATTTCCTTTGCCTCACCAAGTCTGTTTTCCGTGTGGAAAACCCTGATGAAGTTGTTGGCTCTTGGCTTTGGCCTTGCCCAGTGCTGGCCATTGAGACCACTTGGATATCTTTATCTCTCTTCCCCTTCCTCCATCTCCCTCCCACTCTCTCTATAACTCTGGCTTTCAAATAAATAAATCTTAAAAAACTATAAATTTGGTGCAAACATTTTTGAAATATATATGTATTTTTTTCTTCATGTGAATTTCTATGAACTTTTTGAAGACTTCTTGTACATGTGAATTTCATTTTTTTGCATGAAAATTAATTTTAAATTCCATTGCTCATGAACTGTTTATTTTTCATTTTTCTCTTGTCCAGGCTGTTTCACATACACCTGATGCTATTTAGATACAGGCATAGGAAGGAAGAAGGCATCTGGGTGGCACTAATTAGTGGATTCTATGTTGCTTGTGAGACTCTTGACTCATGCACCTGACTTCCAATACAGCTCTGGGAAAAGCAGGATTTTCTAACTTTGCCTGGATCAATGAAACATTTTAAAGAGGGTAGGATTTGAAAAAGCACATGTTTTGGGAGACTGAGCCTCAGGGAACTGTTTGGGTGCTGGGCATAGGTGGGTACTTAGGAACCACCTGAAAGTTTGGATGGGTTGTAGAACATTGATCCAAAATCAAAGAGCAACTCAAAAAGTGAAAGCTAGAACAGGAACCTAGATCTTGTAACAGTAAAACATTTTGCTGCCAGTAAAATTTGCCATTTATATTATTTTTAAATGCAAGGTTTTGTTTTTGTTTTTGTTTTCCTTTTTGTTTACTTAAGAAGAAATCAGAACACATATAGCTGGTGAAATGATTTAATGATTTGTCCTGTCATATTGGCATGTGTAGAGCTTCTCTGGTGATTCTATCATATTTATTATCTCATGGTCGCATGTAGTGTACACCTTCAAGGCAGACTTTTCCCTTTCCCCCTTCATATTAAAACCAAAATACTTCCCAGTGTCTCTATTAGAGTTCCATATGTCTTGTTGACAAGAACCATTTCCCCAGGGCAGTCTTGCTGCAACCAAGGAGATTTTCTGACCTTCAGAATAAATATGGTAAGGAGGTAAGGGAGAAGGGAGTTATCACTGGATATTAAATAGCCACAGAAATAGGGTCAAGAATGATCCTAAGGTAAAACTATACACGACAGAGGGTTTTTTCAGTTACTTTCATGGATGGATAAGGTTATTTCTTTTTTTTTTTTTTTTGCTTTTTTTTTTAAAGTAGAGAAGACTTAATTTTAAGGGTAACAGAATGGAGGGGAGAATGAGTAGAGGTTTAGCCTGCCTGGACAGAGAGCAGGTGGATTGAAGCCAGACTTCATTCCCTTTGAGGCAGCAGGCAGAGTTCCTCTTAGCTGTCCTGTCCTGGGCTTTTCTTTGTTCGGAGTGTCTATTACTGGTTCAATTTCTATCCTGTTTATTGGTTGTTTGGGTTTTCTGTGTCTTCATGACTCAATGTTTACAGATTGTATGTGTCCAGGAATCCATTTCTTCTTGGTTTCCCAATTTGTTGGCATACAGCTCTTTGTAGTAATTCCTGTTGATTCTTTTTATTTATAGGGTGTCTGTTGTAACCTTTATTTTTTCTTCTCTAATTTTATTGATTTGGGTCTTCTCCATTTTTTGGTTAAATGCACCAATGGTATAACAATTTTGTTTATTTTTTCAAAAAACCGGATTTTCATTTCACTATTTTTTGTTACAATTTTGTTTACTCTCTAATTTTCTTTCTTCTTTCTTCCTACTTGTTTTGGTTTGTTATTGATGTTCTACTTTTTTTTTCTTTTTTTAAACTTTTATTTAGTAAATATAAATCTCCAAAGTACAATTTATGGATTACAATGGCGCCCCCCCATAACTTCCCTCCCACTCGTGCCCCTCCCCTCCCCCGCTCCCTCTCCCATTCCATTCACATCAAGATTCATTTTCAATTATCCTTATATACAGAAGATCAATTCAGTATATATTCAGTAAAGATTTCATCAGTTTGCACCCACACAGAAACACAAAGTATAAAATACTGTTTCAGTACTAGTTATAGCATTACTTCACATTGAACAACAGATTAAGGACAGAGATCCCACATGAGGAATAAGTGCACAGTGGCTCCTGTTGTTGGCTTAACAATTTGACACTCTTATTTATGCTGTCAGTAATCTCCCTAGGCTCTAGTCATGAGTTGCCAAGGCTATGGAAGCCTTTTGAGTTCTGTAATTGGGTGCATATACATTTATTATAGTCTCCTCTTGCTGTCGAATTGATCCCTTAATCATTACATAGTGTTCTTCTTCATCTCTTGTTGTTATATTAAAGTCTTTTTTGTCTGATATTAGGATGGCAACACCAGCTCTTTTTTGGTTTCCATTAGCATGGACTACTATCTTTTTCCATCCTTTCACTGTTAGTGTTTGTATTTTTGTTGTTGAGATGTGATTCTTGTAAGCATCAAATAGATGTGTCTTGTTTTTTGATCCATTCAGCCAGTCTGTACTTTTTAACTGGAGAATTGAGGTGACTATTGATAAGTAATGACCTGATCCTGTCATTTTTCCATAAATATTTCTATTGTTTACTTTGGATTCCTTTTTTCTTTCTATAGGTGGTTTTTCTACCTTCTCATTTTTCATAGTAATGGTTATCTTTCTGTGTTTCTGTGTGTAGCACATCTTTAAGCATCTTTTATAAGGATGGATGAGTGGCGACAGATTCTTTGAATTTCTGTTTCTTATAGAAGGTCATTACTTCACCATCATTCATAAATGAAAGCTTTGCAGGGTACAGTATTCTGAGTAGACTTTTTTTTAAAGACTTGAGCTATATTTCACCATTCATTTCTGGCCTGCAGGATTTCTGATGAAAAGTCAGCTGTGAATCTAATTGGAGATCCTCTGGAAGTAATCTGATATTTATCTTGTGCACATTTTAGAATCTTTTCTTTGTATTTTACTGTGGAAAGTTTGATGACAATGTGTCATGGTGAGGATCTTTTCTGGTCTTATCTTTTAAGAGTTTTATGTGCTTCCTCTACTTGATGTCCCTTTCTTTCTCCAAATTGGTGAAGTTTTCCATAATTATTTCACTAAATAGGCCTTTTATTCCATTCTCTTTTTGCACACATTCAGGATCTCCTGAGACCTGAATGTTGGGTCATTTGATGGTATCCCATAAATCTCCAACACTGCTTTTCAATTTTTCTATTTTTTTTATTTGACAGATAGAGTTAGACAGTGAGAGAGAGATACAGAAAGGTCTTCCTTTGGTTGGTTCATCCCCCATATGGCTGCTATGACCAGAGCTACGCCGATTAGAAGCCAGGAGCCAGGTGCTTCCTCCTGGTCTCCCATACAGGTGCAGGGGCCCAAGCACTTGGGTCATCCTCCACTGCCCTCCTGGGCTACAGCAGAGAGCTGTACTGGAAGAGGAGCAACTGGGACTAGAATCTGGCACTGTATGGGGTGCCGTATGGAATGTTGCCATGGTGCTGGCCCCAATTTTTCTATTTCCTTCTCGCCGCCCCCCCCCCACCCCCCGCTCTCTCTCTCTCTTTTTTTTTTCTGGTCTGATTGTCAGATTTCCAAATATTAGTCTTGTAGTTCAAATATTCTTTCTTCTACCTCACCAAGTCTGCTGTTACGACTTTCCACTGCATTTTCTTATTTGATCTATTGAATTCTTCATTTGTAATATTTCATTTTGATTTTTCTTTAAAATCTCAATTTCATGGGAAAAATTTTCATTCATGTCACTTATTGTTTGCTTTAATTTGTGGATTTACTTCTGATTGCTTTTGAGTAATCCTATGATTAATTTTTTGAATTCTGTTTCCAGCATTTTCTCAATCTCTTCATCTTCACATTCTAATGCTGGAATGTGTTCCTTTGGGAGAGTCATGGTGTCTTCTTTATTCTTGTTTCTTTAGTTTCTGTGTTTGTTTTTGAGCATTTGTGGAGTTGATTTTTTTTTTCTCTGATGACTTTTAACTTTGAGCTATGCCTTAGTGGTTTAGTGGAATGTATGTACTTTCAGTGAATACCAAGAGGTGTTTTGTGGGTATGGCCAGGGAGCTCTGGTCGGTGCTCCCGGGTAGGGTGAGTATCCAGGGTAAAACCTAAGTTGGGTATGGTAGATCTTAATGCTTAGTTGTTAGTTCCCAGTGATTTTTGTGCCACTGTATGAAGTGTACAACTGATTTACTCAGTCCTCACTGTGAGCATAGTTCCCACTGCAATGAGCTCTCTAGGGAACCAAAGAGTTCTGAGCATGTGCAACTGCACCCAGTGGTTGCCCAGAAAACCAGCTACAGCCTGCACCTTCTCATGTAACCACTGAATCCCCACAGTCTCTGCACACAAGGCTCCCGAAGTCTCTGGGTGAAGAGATTTTGTTTAACCCTGTCAGCCTGTCCAGTCAACAGAGAGGCAGATGTTCCCTGAGACAGCTCTGCGTAGGTATGTTGATCCTAGGAGGCTGCTGGACCCTCGCCATCCTACCTGGTTACCCATACACCTCCCAGCCAGGCTTAAACTCAGTGGGGGACTGCTAGAATCTCTGGATCACACATATACACACCAGCCACTGGCCAAATATAGCTCTCTCCCCACCACTGCTGCAAGTCCCTTGCCAAGAAGATGGCATTCTGTCTCTTCCAGTTGCTGGGTGTGTGCCCGAAGTCTTCTCAGCCTCTGCCCAAACCCAAAATGGCACCCACCCTTTCTCAGCCAGATAGTGGCTGATGTTGTGGGGATGTTGAGGCGAGATAAGCAGATCCTTTCTACTTCCACTGGGTTCATGGGTAACAGCTAGTAACAGTTAGCTCCCAGGACTCCAGTCTGGACTCATGCCAGGCTCTCCCTCCAGCTATATCACCAGGGTTCCTGAAGCCTGGCCTCACTTCCATCTCCAAGCTTCCACCCACTCCTGCTCTTGGCTGCTGCTGTTTGTTGCATCCATGTTCCTGCTTCATATCCATACCCTCCACACAGGTCCATGACATTCCTTTTCCTCTTGTAGGATTTCCAGTGTGGTTTTCTCTTCAATTCTCCCCTGAGAGTGCATTTCCTACACTTTTTAAAACTGTTTATTCCTAGCCAAGCATTGTATGTTGTTCCCTAATCCACCATCTTAGAATCCACTGTAATAACTGTTATTTGTCTCTTTTACCTTCATCCTCCTCTCCTTTCTTCCACATCTTCCTCTCTTCTTCTTTGTTTTCTTAATATTTTCAACCTAATTTGTTACAGAGAAATACTGGAATCTTTAGCAAGCACTCTAGGTGATTTTTATTTTAATGGTGATAACTCAGATCCATGGCAAGTTGAAAGGCTAAATGTTATCACATTTTTGTCTACTACCTAAATTATTAGGACATAGTACTGATTTGAGTTGGTAAAATTCAAGCGAAGCAATTATCATAAAGCTTACAAATTTCCCTCAGAATCACACAGAACACAATAATTAAAATGTCTTTATTTTTACCTTTCCTAATTTGAGAATGGCCCTATTATTAGCTATTTGCCACAGTGACTATCAAGTTTGTGACATCATTTTCAGAAATGAACAGAAAATAATATGATATGAACAGATAAACAAAGAATAAGATTGAATCTGAGAAAGACCTAATGTGCCCAGATGTGAAAATATAGAGCAGTAATAATAATTTCATTATTGTGTTCACCCTCCCCATTATATGAATCAACTCTATTGTGTTGTTATTTGTGGTTTTCATTGTAATGCCTTTGAAAGGAGACACATGGCTAAATTACATTGTTTCATCTGTAGCAGAGCTCTCTATTGAAGTAATCTATATTCGGTGTAAATGGTGAATCTTATTTGAGTTTTTCTGAGGTTTATAAATAAGGTTGCTGACAGAAAGATGTGAGAAGGCTAAATGGAATCAAGATTCTTTGAAAGGGACCAGGAAGCTTATTTTAAGGAAAAGTACAAAAGTTATAAACACTTGCTTTATTCAAAAAACATTTTAAAACCTATTATGCATGACATTGCAGATATATTAAATTAAAACAAGATTTACATTCATATGGAAATCCTCAATCTCACTGAGGTTAATTTCCACATTTATCATAAAAAATACATACCTTCAGATTTATTTGAGGATTAAATAAGACATCATGTAAGGGTACCATGTTCATGCTAAGTGTAATCTTGTGGAAGAGTATCTCAGACCTTCTCAGACCTTATATTCCAGAAAACACAGTAGAGTTATTAATTCTTGATGCAACTTCAAAAGAGAAAAAAACCTAAAAGCAACAGCTTGTGTCTGAGTTGTTAAGCACTGTAATCTTGAAATGATACCTTATAGGTTATTTTGTTTAATTTTAAAAGCTATTTTTATCCCTATTTTGATATGTAAGGAAATTTCTCTCAGTTAGATTAAGAATTTGCACACAAGATTGCTAAATTGAGAAAATGTGTGGAAACCTAGATTGATTTTAATAGTACTCCTATACGATCATGTGTAATAGGCACTTGAAAATATTGTTAAATCTGAGTCCAGCTAAGAGCCAAAGGGATCACATAAACAAGACTAGTGTCTGCTAATACTAACTGATAGAATAAAAAAGGGAGAGAATGATCCAACATGGGAAGCAAGATACACAGCAGACTCATAGAATGGCAGATGTCCTAAACAGCACTCTGGCCTCAGAATCAGCCCTTAAGGCATGTGGATCCGGCTGAAAAGCCCATGAGAGTATTTCAGGCATGGAAAGCCAAGACACTCTGGCAAAAAAAAAAAAAAAAATGACCTAAATGAAAGATCTCCGCGAGTGAGATCCCAGTGGAAAGAACAGGTCATCAAAGAAGGAGGTACCTTTTTCTGAAGGGAGGAGAGAACTTCCATTCTGACTATGACCTTGCCTAAATATGATCAGAGTCAGTGAATTCAAAAGGCTTCCATAGCCTTGGAAACTCATGACAAGAGCCTAGGGTATTTACTGATGCCATAAACAAGCGTGTCAATTTGTTAAGTCAACAACAGGAGTCACTGTGCACTTACTCCTCAAGTGGGATCTCTGTCCTTAATGTGCTGTACATTGTGATTTAATGCTATAAATAGTACTCAAATAGTATTTTTCACTTTGTGTTTCTATGTGGGTGCAAACTGTTGAAATCTTTACTTAATATATGCTAAACTGATCTTCTGTATATAAAGGGAATTATTGGGGAAGCCATTGTACTCCATAAGCTGTACTTTGGAAATTTATATTCATTAAATAAAAGTTAAAAAAAAATCTGAGTCCAGGAGGAGTGAGAACACTTATGCAGAAGGGCAGTATGATATGGGGTCAGAGCCTGAGTAGTAGTAGGAGGATGTCCACATGAAGGATGTTCCTGGCAGGAAGACTCAGAGACGAAGAAGATGAGGTTGTTGACCTGTGGAGGCAGCCTTCTACGAGCCATTAGAACCCATGCAATGTAAGAAAGGTATCTGTGTGGTAGGGAAGTCTGGCCTATTGTGTGGGATCGTGAGTGGAGTGGGAAGGAGTAGATGAAAGTGGGAAGTCAGAGCCTAAGTAAGTAGAAAGTTTCCAGATAGAGGTGCAGCCCAGGATGTGTAATGAGGGCCTGTGTGGGGAGAGAGAGTATCATTTTGGGGTTATGGATAACAGTAGAGATGGAACTTTTGTCACATATGTGTAGATTAATCAGATATGGGAATGTATTAGAGATGAGAGATCAAGATTCACACTGTCAGCAAAGAGGGTTAAATATACAAGGGGAGAAAACTAGAATGAAACCTGTGCTGAAATATTAAAACTGGATTTATCAGCCTGAACCAATGGATTTCAATGTCATAAGTCTGCTAACAACAGTCTCTGAAATAAG
Source organism: Oryctolagus cuniculus (assembly GCF_964237555.1). Classification (NCBI taxonomy): domain Eukaryota; kingdom Metazoa; phylum Chordata; class Mammalia; order Lagomorpha; family Leporidae; genus Oryctolagus; species Oryctolagus cuniculus. The sequence continues at coordinate 208,411,138 of NC_091432.1, read as the reverse complement.
ACCTCACAAGTTGCTTTAAAAACAAGATTAGATGTCAGATGAGCTGTCTCATCTTCTGCTATCCTCCTCATACTTCATATTTCTCTAAAGGTTCTCTAGAACAGGGTCCTTTTCACTTTAATTTCCAGGAATTTAAATGTTGTTTTAGGGCTTCTTGAGATGATCTCTCCCTTTACCTCAGTAATTCTGAGCATGTTGGCTCCTCTACCTGCCACATGGGCAGTCTCCCAGAACCTTCGGTGGCTATGCTGTTTTATGTTTTGTGGACCTGTAGGCTCAGTAGAGAATTCATGGTTCTCCCCATCTACAGCTATACAGTCTCTCTTACAACTGTGTTCCCGGGACCTAAGTCAACATCCACTGGATTTTCTTCTTTCTAAATTGAACCTTCTGAACATTCATTTGAGTGATCCCTTCTCTACTAAACCCAACTAATAAACTAAACTCTACTGATTTCTCCTTTGTGTCCCCTTGTTCCATACAAGTATAATTTCAGCCCTTTCTTTCACACACAACAAAATTTGAATCATAACCACAAAGCCTTCCAGGTTCACTTCTTTCAAAGAATGCTTTCTCCTATAGAGTTTCTTATATTCTTCCCCCATGATTGGAGAATGTGGGAGCCCAGCCAGGACATTATAATGATATTTTTGCATTTTTCTTCTTCTATTGGATTCTTTTGTTATTTGAGAGGCAATTGAACTTTGATGAAGAAACTCTTTCACTGATGAACACGTAATAGAAAAAAAATACTTTTTTTAAAGCTTAATGAATGGAAATTTCATAGGTACAAATTTAGGAAAATAGTGGTTCTTCCCCCATACCCACCCATGCGTCCCACTCCCATAACAATTCCTACTCCCTCTCCCATCCCGTTTTTCATTAAGAATCATTTTTAATTAACTTTATATACAGAAGACCAACTCTATACTAAGTAAAGATTTCAACAGTTTGCACACACACAGACACACACAACATTTAAAGTACTGTTTGAGAGCAAGTTTTGCAGTTAATTTTCATAGTATGATTCATTAAGGACAGAGTTCCTACATGGGGAGTAATTGCACAGGGACATCTGTTGTTAATTTAACAAGTAACACTCTTATTTACATGGTTAGTGATAACCCAAGGCTCTTGCCATGAGCTGCCAAGCTATGGAAGCCTTTCGTGACCACAAATTTCATCAGTATTTAGACAAGGCCATATATAAAATGGAATTTCTCTCCTCTTTTCAGAGAAAAGTAGATCCTTCTTTGTTGGCTCCTTCTTTCCACTGGGGTCTCATTCACAGAGACCCTTCATGTAGGATATTTCTTTTGCCATGGTATCTTGGCTTTCCATTCCTGAAATGCTCTCATAGGCTTTTCAGCCACATCCAAATGCCTTAAGGGCTGATTCTGAGGTCAGAGTGTTATGTAAAGTGATTGTCATTCTATGAGTCTGCTGTGTGGACTGCTTCCCATGTTGGGCATTTGTTGCTGTGGATTCATTTCTGGGAGGAGGAGCATGGTGGGGGCAAGAGGTGTGGAGTCACCACACAGACCCCGGGAGTCAGGTGAAAGCAGACCTGAGGCAAGCAGCCTGCAGACTCGTTTATGTCAGTTGTTACTGCAGCTTATATAGCCAAGGCAGCCAATCTGGTCAAGGGGCAGTCTATGCCCTAACCAATCACACCCTGTTTCCAGGTAGTTTCTGAAGCCATCCAATCACAGCCTATTGCCAGGCAGACTGCTGTCATGTGGTTTCTGAAACCATTCAATCGCAGCCTGTTGCCAGGCAGTTTCTGTTGCCAGTGGCCATCTTGGCATGATCTTCTCATTCCACCACATTTCCCTCTTTTCGTTTATTTTTGAGCAATGGGAGGCATGATTCTTGGCCATACTATTATTGATCCCATTTCCATGTGGTCTCTGTATGCAGCTGTGCTTGTCTTAGGTTGTCCCCCAGGGGATCTTACCCATAGTTGACTAAACAGCACTCAAAATGGGAGACCACAGGGGTGCTTGCTCAGATGAGGGTAGGAATGAGGAACAATGTTAATCAGGAATGGCATGACTGCACACAGGCTGTGGGCCATTTGAGTGACTGACCAGAACTAGTGGGGTATAAAACAGTAGCGGATGTGGCTATGGGCAGTTTCTCAGGGTAGGATGATAGGGCATGTGCATCTGCTAAGGCAGACTCTCTGTCTTTTTCAGCTGGTTCTGGTTGGCTGTCAGTTGTAGGCTTGATGTTTCTGGCTGGTACCCAAATGGGCTGTCCCACATTCTCTGGAAAGACACAAGTATATCCTCGACCCTTGGTTAGCAGAAGCCTTTTTACAGGTGTTGGAATCCAGGGCCTGAATTCTTCATCTGCTCCTATATTAACAGCAAATATGTGGGTGGGACAGGGTCTAGCAGCTTCCCTGAGAGTCTGGGGCACTCGAGGATTGCCACAAATGTGGGGATCCTCACTAGGTACAGATGGGATGACCTTGCATGGATTATTGCCTCGAGGTCATCTAAGTTTATCCCATGGATATTTGGTGGATGGCTGACCAGGCATTGCTACCTTGTCTGCTGTCATGTCATTTTCACTGTCAAAGCTCTCTCTCCATAAGTCATCAACTGTTGTCTGTGAGACAGGGACCTGGCGTGTCAGGCTCTTATCACTTACAGATTAATTACGTTTGGTAATCTGCACAGGACTCTGAGAGGGGGGTATCTTTCCCTTGTTTGAGTGCTTAAGAGCGGTGTGCCATGCCAACTTTAGCCAAAGGAAAGTCACGTACAGCACTGCTGCCATAACAATGCAAATTCCTAGCACCTCGGCAGCTGATGGCATTCTGCAGGGGTTTCCCTATGTTAGACAGACAGACAGACAGACAGTGATGTATCAGATCGTACGTATGTCCTGTGCTTAGTGGGGGACTTCCTTAACTCATTAGGTCAAGGCTGTATGCCCACACATTGTCTCTGGAGCATCACCTCTCTCGAGTGAGGGAAGATGACTTGGTTCCAAATTCTGGGATGATCAGTCCCTTATGTGAATTTGCCAGGCGAACCGAAAGTAAAAGGAGGAGCCAAGTAGTGGTGTACGCTTCTGGGTGGTGTGTGCTTAATATGGGGTCACTTAGACTGAGGACAAGGACAAGGAAAGGGGTGTAGGAGGGGGTTCTGTGCTCACCCTCACAGAACCAAACAGCATACAAAACACCGAGGGGCCTACTTGCTGAAATCCAGGGGGGGCCTTGCCAGGTCCGACACGCTTTCTCTCTCTCAGTCATGTTGGCATGCCAGATGTTGCTGTGGATTCATTTCTGGGAGGAGGAGCATGGTGGGGGCAAAAAGCACGGAGTTGGGTGAAAGCAGGCTTGAGGCAAGCAGCCTGCAGACTCTTTTATTTCAGTTGCTACAGCAGCTTATATAGCCAAGGCAGCCAATCTGGTCAAGGGGCAGTCTATGCCCTAACCAATCACACCCTGTTTCCAGGTAGTTTCTGAAGCCATCCAATCATAGCCTGTTGCCAGGCAGACTCTGCTGTCATGTGGTTTCCAAAACCATCCAATCGCAGCCTGTTGCCAGGCAGTTTCTGTTGCCAGTGGCCATCTTGGCATGGCCTTCTCATTCCACCACATTCACTCCTTTTATTTCTGTCTATTATTAATTCTATCTATATGTTAACTTTAACCTTAATATGATCACTTTAACAATTAAGATAGCATATTTACCAACAATTTTAATGGGATTTGGAGTCCCATGACAAGTTTTTAAGTAAGTAAGTCCGTAGGACTGTATGTAGAACTATACAGCTTTATAATTGCAAACTTCCTCCTCCTGTTTTTATTCCCCCTCTTCTTTTTTACTGAGAGCTATTTTCAATTAACTTTACATACATATGATTAACTCTATGTTAAGTAAAGTGTTCAACATATAGTATGAAGAAGAGAAAAGAAAAAAAAAAAAACCTGTTCCTTGCCAGTCAAGATGAGGGTTGCTCAAATCATTGTTTCTCAAAGTGCCAATTTCACTTTCATAGCTTTCATTTTAGGTATGTTGTTAGTTCTCACAGATCAAGGAGAACATACATAAGTTGTCCCTTTTGGACTGGCTTATTTCACAAAATATGAAGTTTTCCATTTTTTCCCATTTTGTTGCAAATGACCAGATTGTATTTTTTATTGATGTGTAGTATTCCATAGTGTACATATCCCATAATTTCTTTATCCAATCTTTGGTTGATGGGAATTTAGGTGATTACATGTCTTAGCTATTGTGAATTGAGCTGTAATGAACATGTAGGTGCAAATAGCTGTTTTGTTTACTGATTTCATTTCACTTGGGTGAATTCCCAAGTGGGATGGCTGGGTCATATGGTAGAACTATATTTGGATTTTTGAGGTATCTCCATACTGTTCTACAGTGGCTGTACCAGTTTGCATTTCCACGAGCAGTGGATTAGGTTATCTTTTCTCCCACATCCTCACTAGCATTTGTTGTTTTATTGATTTCTATATGAGAACCATTCTAACAGGTGAGGTGAAAACACACTGTGGTTTGATTTGCATTTCCCTGAGAGCTGGTGATCCTGAACAGTTTTTCATGTGTGTGTTGGACATTTGGATTTCATCTTTGGAAAATGTCTGTTTAAGTCCTTGGCCCATTTCTTAACTGGTTGTTTGTTTTCTTGTTGTGGAGTTTCTTGATCTCTTTGTAGAATCTGGCTATTAATTCTTTATCAGTTGCATAGTTTGCAAATAATTTTTCCCATTATATCGCTTGCCTCTTCATTTTCCTGGCTGTTTCTTTAGCAGTACAGAAACTTATCAATTTGAGTAATCCCATTTGTTAATTTTGGTTTTGACTTACTGTGCCTCTGGGGTCTTTTCCAGGAGTTCTTTGCATGTGCCAATGTCTTGCAGGGTTTCCTCAATGTTCTCAATTAATTTGATGTTGTTGGTTCATAGATTTAGAAATTTAATCCATGTTGAGTGGATTTTTGTATAAGGTGTGTGGTAGGGGTGTTGCTGCATACTTCTGCATGTAGAAATCAAGTTTTTCCAGCGCCATTTGTTGAAGAGACTGTCCTTGCTCCAGGGATTGGTTTTAACTCCATAGTCAAATGTGAGTTGGTTGTAGATTTTGGATTGATTTCTGGGTTTTCTATTCTATTCTGTTTGTCTATTCCTCTATTTTTGTACTTATACCAGGCTGTTTTGATTATAACTGCCATGTAATATGTCTTGAAATCTGGTATTGTGATTCTTCTTGCTTTGTTTTTGTTGTATAAAATTGCTTTAGCTATTCAGGGTCTCCCATGCCTCCATATCAATTTCAGCATCATTTTTTCCAGATATGAGAAGAATGCTTTTGGTATTTTGATTGGTATCACATTGAATCAGTAAATTGCTTTTGCTAGTATAAACAATTTGATAATATTGATTCTTCCAATCCTTGAACATGGAAGGTTTTACCATTTTCTTGTGTCTTCTTCTATTTCTTTCTTTAATGTTTTATAATTTTGATCATAGAGATCTTTGAAATCCTTGGTTAAATTTATTCTAAAGTATTTGATTTTTGGGTAGCTATTGGAATGGGAATGATTTTAGAATTTCTTAGCTGTGGCATTTTCTGTGTATACAAAGGCTGTTGACTTTTGTGAATTGATTTTATATCCTGCTGTTTGCCAAACTCTTCTATGAGTTCCAATAGTCTCTTGGTGGAGTCTTTTGGATCACCTACATATAGAATCCATGTCATCTGCAAATAGGGATAGTTTGACTTCCTCTTTCCCAATTTGTATCCCTTTGATTTCTTTTTCTTGCCTAATGGCTCTGGCTAAAAATTGTAGGACTATATTGATTAGCAATGGTGAGAGTGGGCACCTCTGTCGGGTACCAGATCTCAATGAGAATCCTTCCAACTTTTCCCCATTCAATATGGTGCTGGTCATGCGTTTTTTAAAATTTTTAGTTAGTAAATATAAATTTCCAAAGTACAGTTTATGGATTACAATGGCTCCCCGCCCTATAATTTTCTCCCACTCGCACCCCTCCCATCTCCCACTTCCTCTCCCATTCCATTCACATCAGGATTCATTTTCAATTATCTTTATATACAGAAAATCAATTTAGTATATATTAAGTAAAGATTTCATTAGTTTGCACCCACACAGAAACACAAAGTGTAAAATACTGTTTCAGTACTAGTTATAGCATTACTTCACATTGGACAACACATTAAAGACAGATCCCACATGAGAAGTAAGTACACAGTGACTCCTGTTGTTGACTTAATAATTTGACACATCTTGTTTATGGCATCAGTAATCTCCCTAGGCTCTAGTCATGAGTTGCCAAGGCTATGGAAGCCTTTTGAGTTCACTGACTTTGATCTTATTCCGACAGGGTCATAGTCAAAGTGGAAGTTCTCTCCTCCCTTCAGAGAAAGGTAACTCCTTTTTTGATGACCTGTTCTTTCCACTGGGATCTCACTTGCGGAGATCTTTCATTTAGGTCATTTTTTTTATTCCAGAGTGTCTTGGCTTTCCATGCCTAAAATACTCTCATGGGCACTTCAGCCGGATCTGAATGCCTTAAGGGCTGATTCTGAGGCCAGAGTGCTATTTGGGACATCTGCCATTCTATGAGTCTGCTGTGTATCCCGCTTCCCATGTGGGATCGTTCTCTCCCTTTTTGATTCTATCAGTTAGTATTAGCAGACACTAGTCTTGTTTATGTGATCCCTTTGACTCTTAGACCTATCAGTGTGATCAATTGTGAACTGAAATTGATCACTTGGACTAGTGAGATGGCATTGGTACATGCTACCTTGATGGGATTGTATTGGAATACGTTGGCACGTTTCTAACTCAACCATTTGGGGCAAGTCCGATTGAGCATGTCCCAAATTGTACATCTCCTCCCTCTCTTATTTCCACTCTTATATTTAACAGGGATCACTCTTCAGTTAAAATTTAAACACCTAAGAATAATTGCATATTAATTACAGAGTTCAACCAATAGTACTAGAACAAAAAAAAATACTAAAAGTGATAAAGTATTAGATTGTACATCAACAGTCAGAACAAGGGCTGATCAAGTCACTGTTTCTCATAGTGCCCATTTCACTTCAACAGGTTTCCCCTTTGGTGCTCAGTTAGTTGTCGCTGATTAGGGAGAACATATGATATTTGTTCCTTTGGGATTGGCTTAATTCACTCAGCATGATGTTTTCCAGATTCCTCCATTTTGTTGCAAATGACTGGGTTTCGTTGTTTTTGACTGCTGTATAGTATTCAATAGAGTACATGTCCCATAATTTCTTTATCCAGTCTACTGTTGATGGGCATTTGGGTTGGTTCTAGGTCTTAGTTATTGTGAATTGAGCTGCAATAAACATTAATGTGCAGACAGCTTTTTTGTTTGCCAATTTCATTTCCTTGGGGTAAATTCCAAGGAGTGGGATGGCTGGGTTGAATGGTAGGGTTATATTCAGGTTTCTGAGGAATCTCCAGACTGACTTCCATAGTGGCTTTACTGAACTTCCATAGTTGCATTCCCACCAACAGTAGGTTAGTGTCCCTTTTTCCCCACATCCTTGCCAGCATCTGTTGTTGGTAGATTTCTGAATGTGAGCCATTCTAACTGGGGTGAGGTGGAACCTCATTGTGGTTTTGATTTGCATTTCCCTAATTGCTAGTGATCTTGAACATTTTTTTCATGTGTTTGTTGGCCATTTGGATTTCCTCTTTTGAAAAATGTCTATTGAAGTCCTTGGCCCATCTCTTAAGGGGGTTGTTTGTTTTGATGTTGTGGAGTTTCTTGATTTCTTTGTAGATTCTGGTTATCAACCCTTTATCTGTTGCAAAGTTTGCAAATATATTTTCCCATTCTGTCGGTTGTCTCTTCACTCTCCTGATTGTTTCTTTTGCAGTACAGAAACTTCTCAATTTGATGCAATCCCAAATGTTAATTTTGGCTTTGAATGCCTGTGCTTCTGGGGTCTTTTCCAAGAATCTTTGCCGGTACCTATATCTTGCAGGGTTTTTCCAATGTTCTCTAATAATTTGATGGTGTTGTGTCGTAGATTTAAATCTTTTTTTTAACTTTTATTTAATGAATATAAATTTCCAAAGTACAGAATATGGATTATAATGGCTTCCTCCCATAACGTCCCTCCAACCCGCAACCCTCCCCTTATCCACTCCCTCTCCCCTTCCATTCACATCAAGATTCATTTTCTATTCTCTTTATATACAGAAGATCAGTTTAGCATACATTAAGTAAAGATTTCTAATAGTTTGCTCCCAAACAGAAACATAAAGTGAAAAATACTGTTTGAGTACTAGTTATAGCATTAAATCTCAATGTACAGCACACTAAGGACAAAGATCCTACATGAGGAGTAAGTGCACAGTGACTCCTGTATTTGACTTAACAAATTGACACTCTTGTTTATGGCCTCAGTAATCACCCTAGGCTCTTGTCATGAGCTGCCAAGGCTATGGAAGCCCCCTGAGTTCACTGACTCTGATCATATTTAGACAAGGCCATCGTCGAAGTCGAAGTTCTCTCCTCCCTTCAGAGAAAGGTAACTCCTTTTTTGATGACCCGTTCTTTCCACTGGGATCTCACCCGTGGATATCTTTCATTTAGGTCATTTTTTTTTTCCCCCAGAGTGTCTTGCCTTTCCATGCCTGAAATACTCTCATGGGCATTTCTGCCGGATCCACATGCCTTGCGGGCTGATTATGAGGCCAGAGTGCTGTTAGGACTTTTGCCATTCTATTGGTCTGCTGTGTATCTCACTTCCCATGTTGGATCGTTCTCTCCCTTTTTTATTCTATCAGCTGGTATTTGGAAACACTCTTCTTGTTTATGTGATCCCTTTGAGGCAAGTCAGCTTGAGGATGTCCCGAATTGCACATCTCTTCACTCTCTTATTCTCACTCTTATATTTAACAGTGATCACTTTTCAGTTAAGTTTCAGCACTTAAGAAGAATTGTGTATTGATTACAGTGTTCAACCAAAAGTATTAAGTAGAACAAACAAAAAAATACTAAGAGGGATAACATAGTAAGCTGCTCATCAATAGTCAGGGTGAGGGATGATGAAGTCACTGTTTCTCATAGTGTTCATTTCACGTTAACAGGTTTCCTTTTTGGTGCTCAGTTAGTTGTCACCTATCAGGGAGAACAAGTGGTATTTGTCCCTTTGGGATTGGCTTATTTCACTCAACATGATGTTTTCCAAATTCCTTTCAGGGATCACTTTTCAGTTAAAATTTAAACACCTAAGAACAATTGTTTGTTAATTACAGAGTTCAACCAATGGTACTAGAACAAAAAAGAAATACTAAAATGGATAAAGTATTACATTGTACATCAACCATCAGGACAAGAGCTGATCAAGTCACTGTTTCTCACAGTGTGCATTTCACATCAAAAAGTTTCCCCTTTGGTGTTCAGTTAGTTGTCGCCAATCAGGGAGAACATGTGATATTTGTCCCTTTGGGACTGGCTTAATTCACTCAGCATGATGTTTTCCAAATTCCTCCATTTTGTTGCAAATGACTGGATTTCGTTGTTTTTGACTGCTGTATAGTATTCAATAGAGTACATGTCCCATAATTTCTTTATCCAGTCTACTGTTGATGGGCATTTGGGTTGGTTCTAGGTCTTAGCTATTGTGAATTGAGCTGCAATAAACATTAATGTGCAGACAGCTTGTTTGTTTGCCAATTTCATTTCCTTGGGGTAAATTCCAAGGAGTGGGATGGCTGGGTTGAATAGTAGGGTTATATTCAGGTTTCTGAGGAATCTCCAGACTGACTTCCATAGTGGCTTAACCAGTTTGCATTCCCACCAACAGTAGGTTAGTGTCCCTTTTTCCCCACATCCTTGCCAGCATCTGTTGTTGGTAGATTTCTGAATGTGAGCCATTCTAACTGGGGTGAGGTGGAACCTCATTGTGGTTTTGATTTGCATTTCCCTAATTGCTAGTGATCTTGAACATTTTTTTCATGTGTTTGTTGGCCATTTGGATTTCCTCTTTTGAAAAATGTCTATTGAGGTCCTTGGCCCATCTCTTAAGGGGGTTGTTTGTTTTGATGTTGTGGAGTTTCTTGATTTCTTTGTAGATTCTGGTTATCAACCCTTTATCTGTTGCATAGTTTGCAAATATACTTTCCCATTCTGTCGGTTGTCTCTTCACTTTCTTGACTGTTTCTTTTGCAGTACAGAAACTTCTCAATTTGATGCAATCCCAAATGCAAATTTTGGCTTTGACTGCCTGTGCTTCTGGGGTGTTTTCCAACAAGTCATTGCCAGTGCCTATATCTTGCAGGGTTTTTCCAATGCTCTCTAATAATTTGATGGTGTCAGGTAGTAGATTTAAGTCTTTAATCCATGTTGAGTGGATTTTTGTGTAAGGTGAAAGGTAGGGGTCTTACTTCATGATTCTGCATGTGGAAATCCAATTTTCCCAGCTCCATTTATTGAATATACTATCCTTATTCCAGGGATTGGTTTTGGATCCTTGATCAAATATGACTTGGCTGTAGATGTTTGGGTTGATTTCTGGTGTTTCAATTCTGTTCCATTAGTCTATCCATCTGTTTCTGTACCAGAACCATGCTGTTTTGATTACAACTGCCCTGTAGTATGTCCTGAAATCTGGTATTGTGATACCTCCAGCTTCGTTTTTGTTGTACAAGATTGCTTTAGCTATTCGAGGTTTCCTGTGTCTCCATATAAATTTCAGCACCATATTTTCCAGATCTGAGAAGAAGGTCTTCGGTATCTTGATTGGTATTGTGTTGAATGTATAAATTGCTTTTGGGAGAATGGACATTTTGATGATATTGATTCTTCCAATCCATGAGCATGGAAGATTCTTCCATTTCTTGGTATCCTCTTCTATTTCTTTCTGTAAGGTTTTGCAATTTTCATCGTAGAGTTCTTTAATGTCCTTGGTTAAGTTTATTCCAAGGCATTTGATTGTTTTTGTGGCTATTGTGAATTGGATTGATCTTAGAAGTTCTTCCTCAGCCGTGGCATTGCCTGTGTATGCAAAGGCTGTTGATTTTTGTGAACTGATTTTATATTCTGCTACTTTGCGAGTTCAGTTAGTCTCTTAGTAGAGTTCTTTGGATCCCCTAAATAAAGAATAATATCTTCTGCAAATAGGGTTAGTTTGACTTCTTCCTTCCCAATTTGTATCCCTGTGATTTCTTTTTCTTGCCTATTAGCTCTGGCCAAAACTTCAAGAACCATATTGAATAGCAGTGGTGAGAGTGGGCATTCTGTCTGGTACGAGATCTCAGTGGAAATGCTTCCAACTTTTCCCCATTCAGTAGGATGTTGCCTGTGGGTTTTTCATAAATTGCTTTGATTGTATTGAGGAATGTTCCTTCCATACCCAGTTTGCTTAGAGTTTTCATCATGAACGGGTGTTGTATTTTATCAAATGCTTTCTCTGCATCTATTGAGATAATCCTATGGTTTTTCTTCTGCAGTCTGTTAATGTGGTGTATCATATTGATTGTTTTGCAAACATTGAACCATCCCTGCATACCATGGGTGATCTTTTTGATGTGTTGTTGTATTCTATTGGCCAGAATTTTATTGAGGATTTTTGCATCTATGTTCATCAGGGATATTGGTCTGTAATTCTCTTTATTTTTTTATTTTTTATTTATTTTTTTCACAGGCAGAGTGGACAGTGAGAGAGAGAGACAGAGAGAAAGGTCTTCCTTTGCTGTTGGTTCACCCTCCAATGGCCGCTGCGGCCGGTGCGCTGTGGCCGGTGCACCACGCTGATCCGATGGCAGGAGTCAGGTACTTATCCTGGTCTCCCATGGGGTGCAGGGCCCAAGGACTTGGGCCATCCTCCACTGCACTCCCAGGCCACAGCAGAGAGCTGGCCTGGAAGAGCAGCAACTGGGATAGAATCCATTGCCCTGACCAGGACTAGAACCTGGTGTGCCAGCGCTGTAAGGCGGAAGATTAGCCTAGTGAGCTGAGGCACCTGCCTGTAATTCTCTTTCAATTCTACATCTTTTTCCAGCTTAGGAATTAAGGTGATGCTCGCTTCATAGAAAGAATTTGGGAGGATTCCCTCTTTTTCGATTGTTCTGAATAGTTTCAGAAGAATTGGAGTTAGTTCTTCTTGACATGTCTAGTAGAATTCAGCAGTGAATCCATCTGGTCCTGGGCTTTTCTTTGTTGGGAGGGCCTTTATTGCTGTTTCAATTTCTGTCTCAGTTATGGGTCTGTTTAGGTTTTCTCTGTCTTCCTGGTTCAATTTAGGTAGGTTGCATGTGTCCAGGAATCTATCCATTTCTGATAGGTTTCCCTGTTTGCTGGCATACAAGTCCTTGTAGTAATTTCTGGTGATTCTTTTTATTTCTGTGGTGTCTGTTGTTACATTTCCTGTTTCATCTCTGATTTTATTGATTTGGGTCTTTTCTCTTCTTTTTTTTTAGTTGGGCCAATGGGGTGTCAATTTTGTTTATTTTTTCAAAACACCAGCTCCTCGTTTGGCTGATTTTTTTGTATTTTTTTTTTTTTTGGATTCACTCCTGTTGATTTCTTCTCTGATTTGAATTATTTCTCTTCTCCTACTAGATTTGGGTCTGGTTTGCTGCAGATTTAATAGATCCTTGAGATGCAGTGAAAGCTCATCTATTTGGTGTCTTTCCAATTTCTTGATGTAGGCACCTATTGATATAAACTTTCCTCTTAACACTGCTTTTGCTGCATCCCATAAGTTTTGGTATGTTGTTTATAAGTTTATATGTTGTATATATGTTTTGGTATGTCATTTACTTCAAGAAAATTTTTGATTTCTCTTTTAATTTCTTCTTTGACATATTGTTCATTGAGGAGCATGTTGTTGAATCTCCATGTGTTTGCATATGCTCTAGGGATTCCTGAGTTGCTAATTTCTAACTTCATTCCTTTTGGTCTGAGAAGCTGCATGGTATGATTCTAATTCTTTTGAATTTGCTGAGACTTGCTTTATGGCCTAGTATGTGGTCAATCCTAGAGAAGGTTCCATGTACTGCTGAGAAGAATGTAAATGCTTTCTGTGTAGGATGAAAAGTTCTGTAGATATCTGTTAGATCCTTTTGGGCTATAGTGTCGTTTAAATCTACTGTCTCCTTGTTGATCTTCTGTCCTGTTGATCTGTCTATTTCTGAGAGTGGAGTATTGAAGTCCCCCAGTACTATTGTATTGGAGTCTAAGTCTCCCTTTAATTCACTTAACAAATCTTTTAAATAATGTGGAGCCCGGTAATTAGGTGCATATACATTGATAATTGTTATATCTTCCTGTTGAATTGATCCCTTAATCATTATGTAGTGCCCCTCTTTGTCTCTCCTAAGAGTTTTTGTGGTAAAGTTTATGTTGTACAATATTAAGATGGCTACGCCTGCTCTTTTTTCATTTCTATTGGCATGGTGTATCTTTTTCTAGCCTTTCACTTTCAGTCTGTATGCATCTTTGTTGGAAAGATGTGTTTCTTGTAAGCAGCAAATAGATGGGTTTTGTTCCTTAAGCCAGTCAGCTAATCGGTGTCTTTTAACTGGACAGTTCAGGCCATTAACGTTCAATGTAACTATTGATAAGTGGTAGCTTTGCCCTGCCATTTGCCAAAGGTATTTTCTGATATATGTTTTGAACTTCCTGTGATCTTTTGGTGTGAGATTTCCTTCATTTACCTTCTTTCATACTGATGACCGTGTTTCTGTGTTTCTGTGTGTAACACATCTTTAAGCATCGTTTGCAGGGCTGGATGAGTGGCAACAAATTCTTTCAATTTCTGTTTGCTATGAAAGGTCTTTATTTGACCTTCCTTCACAAATGAGAGCTTTGCAGGATATAATATTCTGGGCTGGCAGTTTTTCTCTCTTAGTACCCGGGCTATATCTCACCATTCCCTTCTAGCATGTAGGGTTTCTAATGAGAAATCAGCTGTGAGTCTGATTGGAGATCCTCTGAGAGTAATCTGACGTTTCTCTCTTGCACATTTTAGGATCTTTTCTTTATGTTTCACTGTGGTGAGTTTGATTACAATGTGTCGTGGTGAGGATCTCTTTTGGTCATGTTTACTAGGGGTTCTATGAGCTTCCTGTACTAGGATGTCTCTGTCCTTCTCCAAACCCGGGAAGTTCTCTGCAAGTATCTCTCTAAAAAGGCCTTCTAATCCTTTCTCTCTTTCCATGCCTTCAAGAACTCCTAGAACCTGAATGTTTTTTTTTTTAATAGTATCCTGTAGATTCCCCACAATATTTTTTATATTTCTAATTTCCTCTTCTTTTCTTTGGTTTGACTGTATGTTTTCCTGTGCTCTGTCTTCTAAGTCTGATATTCTCTCTTCTGTTTCACTGACTCTGTTTTTATGGCTCTCTAATGTGTTTGTCATTTGATCTATTGAGTTCTTCATTTCATTTTTTTTTTTATTTTTTGACAGGCAGAGTGGACAGTGAGAGAGAGAGACAGAGAGAGAAAGGTCTTCCCTTGCCGTTGGTTCACCCTCCAATGGCCGCCGCGGCCAGCGTGCTGCGGCCGGCACACCGCGCTGATCCGATGGCAGGAGCCAGGAGCCAGGTGCTTTTCCTGGTCTCCCATGGGGTGCAGGGCCCAAGCACCTGGGCCATCCTCCACTGCACTCCCTGGCCACAGCAGAGGGCTGGCCTGGAAGAGGGGCAACCGGGACAGAATCCGGCGCCCCAACCAGGACTAGAACCCGGTGTGCCGGCGCCGCTAGGCGGAGGATTAGCCTAGTGAGCCGTGGCGCCGGCCTAGTTCTTCATTTCATTTTGATGTCTCTTCACTGTCACAGTTTCCTGTTCTACTAGTTTCTGCATTTCATTTTGATTGCTACTTTAGATTTCATTTTCTCGAAGGAGATTTTCTATCCTGTCCAGTAAGGATTTCCGCAGCTCAACCATTTGTTTTTGAAAACTTCTAATTGTTCTTATCATAAATTTTTTGAAATCGGTATCTTGCATTTCTTCCATCTCATCATCTTCATAATCTTGGCTTGGGGTGTCTTGTTCATTTGTGGGTGTCATAATGTGTTCCTTGTTCTTGTTACCTTGGTTTCTGTGTTTGTTGCTTGGCATTGTGGAGATATATTTTTGGATTCTTCTTCCCTAACTGTGGTGTTTCTTTCTTGTTAAACTATGACTATATTAAGTGGACTGTCTGCTTTTCATGGAGTCTTAGAGGCTTGAGATGGGTGTGGCCTGAGAGCTCTGTTTGGTTCCTCAGGGTTAAGGGTGTGCCAAAGGTGACACTCCCAGGTTAGGCATGGTAAATCTCTCTCTTTTTTTGATTCAAAAGGGAAGTAATTCTGCACAGCTGAGTGGAATTGGAGGTAGTTAGCAGGCAAATTATATAACCACAGGAGCCAGAGATCAGAAGCTCTTTGCCAAGGACCACACAGGGAATCTGTTCTTCCCTCAGTGTGGGCTCAAATTCTCCTGCAGTCTCCCACTGGGTTGCCAGGGTTATCAAATTGTAGCATCTCTGGGGAGTACTCACGTAAATTCCGTGAGTTCTCTCCCCCGCCGTCTCTTTTTTCACAGTCTCAGTTCATTATCAACACACATTCACTAGGTCCTAATCTCCTGTTATTTCAACTTCCCCCACCAGAGTCAGGTTTTTCTGCTTGGCTGAGGGCGGGTGCAGCCCTGAGGTTGCCCCGCTTATGACGTATGTCCAAAATGGTGCCTGCTCTTTGTCTTGCTCACCTTTGAGAGGTGAGCAGAGAGAGAGAAACTCATGTCTGTATCAGTCACTTTATTTCCTCTCTCTTCTAGTTAGCCTGGTGAACTTTTCCCCACAGGGTTTCAAGCTTCGTTCCCTCTAGTCTCCTCTTTCTGCTTGCCCGCCGGTGTCTTGGGCTATTGAGGTTCGGCTCACCTCACGTTCCAGCGCTGGTGCATTGATTCTGCCGCTGGTGTCCCAAACCATGGGCTCCCACACTCTCCACACAGGTCCACTGTGAATCACTAGTTCTGGAAGAGTTTCCTCTGCTGTTTCTTCCCCTACTCTTCCTTGAACCTGCAGTATCTCCACTTTTATTAAACTGTCTCTTCCTGGACTATAAGTGTGCTCCCTTCCTATTCCACCATCTTGCCGCTCTCAAGCTGGTCATGCATTTTCATAAATTGCCTCGATTGTATTGAGGAATGTTCCTTCTAAACCCAATTTGCTTAGAGGTTTCATCATGAAAGGGTATTGTATTTTGTCAAATGTTTTATCTGCATCAATTGAAATAATAATATAGTTTTTTGTTCTTCTCTTTGTTAATATGATGTATCACATTGATTGATTTGTGAATGTTGAAACTTCCCTGCATACCAGGGATAAATCTCACTTGGTCCAGGTGAATGATCTTTCTGATGTGTTTTTGGATTCAATTGGCTAGAACTTTGTTGAGGATTCTTGCATCTATGTTCATCAGGAAAATTGGCCTGTAGTTCTCATTCTCTGTTGCATCTTTTCCAGGTTTATGAATTAAGGTGATGCTGGCTTCATGGAAAGAATTTGTGTGGATTACCTCGCTTTCAATTGTTTTTAATAATTTGAGAAGAATATCTGGTAGAATTCATTGGTGAATCCATCTGGTCCTGGGCTTTTCTTTGTTGGGAGGGCCTTTATTACTGACTCAATTTCTGTCTTGGTTGTGGGTCTGTTTAGGTTTTCTCTATCTTCTGGCTCAATTTAGATAGGTTGTATGGGTCTAGGTATCTATCTGTTTATTCTGGCTTCCCCGATTGTTGACATACAGCTCTTTGCAGTGGATTCTGATAATTCTTTTTGTGGTGTATGTTACATTTCCTTTTTAATGTCTATTTTTATTGATTTGAGTATCCTTTTATTTTAGTTAGTTGGGCCAGTGGTGTGTCAATTTTTTTTATTTTTTCAAAATACCAGGTCTTTATTTTGCTGGTCTTTTGTATTTTTTGTTTCAATTTTGTTGATTTCTCCTCTAATTTTTAATTATTTCTTTTCTTCTAGTTTTAGGTTTGGCTTGTTGTTGTTTTTCTAGATCCTTGAGGTGCATAGATAGCTCATTTTTGATGCCTTTCCAATTTCTTAATGTAGCACCGATAGCTATAAATTTTCCTCTTAATACTGCTTTTGCTGTATCACACATACTTTGGTATGTTGTACTGTCATCTTCATTTGTTTCCAGGATTTTTTTATTTGTTTTTTGATTTCTTCTATGACCCACTGTTCATTCAGAATATGCTGTTCATTCTGCATGTGTTTGCATTTGACCTAGAGATTCTTGAGTCATTGATTTCCAGCTTTGTTTCATTGTGGTCTGAGAAGGTGAATAGTATGATTTTTTTTTTAATTAGCTGAGACTCACTTTATGGCCAAGCATGTGTTTAATCCTAGATAAAGTTCCATGTGCTAGAGAAAAAAATGTGTATTCTGTGGCTGTAGGGTGGAAGGCTCTGTAGATATCTGCTAGGTCTCTTTAGTTTATAGTGTTGATTAACTCTGTTGTTTCCTTGTTTTTCATCTGTCTGTCCTCTTCTGAAAGTAGGGTATTGGAGTCTTCCATTACTATTGTATTTGAGCCTATATCTCCCTTTAAATTCCTTAACAATCTTTTAAATAACCAGTTGCCCTGGAATTAGGTACATATACATTTATAATAGTCACATCTTCCTGTTGAATTGATCCTTTAATCATTATATAGTATCATTCTTTGTCTCTTTTAATAGTTTTTTGTGTTAAAGTCTATTTTGTCTGATTTTAGGATGGCCTCACCAGCTCTTTTTTTGTTTGTGTTGTCATGGATCAACTTTTTTCATCCTTTCACTTTTAGTCTGTGTGCATCTCTGTTGGTATGGTGTGTTTCTCATAAGCAGCAAATAGATGGATTTTTATTTTTAATCCGTTCAGCCGGTCTGTTTCTTTTAACTGGGGAGTTGAGACCATTTACATTCAGTGTGACTATTGGTAAATACTGCCTTTGCCCTTTCATGTTTCCTTAAATAGTCTATTTATGCATTTTGGATTTCATTTGTACTTTTGCTGGGTAATTTTATGCATTCATCTTCTTTTTTGTGATGTTCCTGTTTCTGTGTTTCTGTGTGTAGCACATCCTTGAGCATCTTTTGTAGAATTGGGTGATTAATTACAAATTCTTTCAATTTCTTTTTGTTGTGGAAGATCTTTATTTCTCCTTCCTTCCTAAATGAGAGTTATTCAGGGTACAGTATTCTGGGTTGACAGTTTTTTTTCTTTTCTTTTTTTTAATATTGCTCCTATTTTATTTTATTTTTTTGACAGGCAGAGTGGACAGTGAGAGAGAGAGACAGAGAGAAAGGTCTTCCTTTTTCCATTGGTTCACCCCACAATGACTGCTGTGGCCAGCATGCTGCAGCCAGCTCACCACGCTGATCTGAAGCCGGGAGCCAGGTGCTTTTCCTGGACTCCCATGTGGGTGCAGGGCCCAAGGACTTGGGCCATCCTCCACTGCACTCCTGGGCCACAGCAGCGAGTTGGACTAGAAGAGGAGCAACTGGGACAGAATCTGGTGCCCCGACCAGGACTAGAACCTGGGGTGCCGGCGCTACAGGCAGAGAATTAGCCTATTGAGCTGTGGTGCCGGCCGACAGTTTTTTTCCTCTTAGCATTTGGAATATGTCTTGTCAGTGTCTCCTTCCTGTAGGGTGTGTGATGAGAAGTCCGGGATAAGTCTCATTGGGTTTCTTCTGAATGTGATTTGTCGTTTCTCTCATGCACATTTTAAGATCTGTTCTTTGTGTTTCACTGTTTCACTGAAGTGAGTTTTCTACAATGTGTTGTGGTGAAGTTCTTTTCTGTTGTGTCTATTGGGAATTCTGTATATTTCTTGTACTTGGATGTCTTTTTCTTTCTCCAGATTGTGGAAGTTCTCTGTTATTACTTGATTAAGAAGGTTTTATAATCCCTTTTTTTCTTTCCACAGCTTCCAGAACTCCTAGGATCCATAAGTTGGGTCATTTGATAGAATCTTTAATATCTACAACAGTGATTTTTAATTTTCTAATGTCTTCTTCTTGTATTTGGTCTGACTGTATTATTCCTGGAAGTTTGTCTTCTACTTCTGATATTCTTTCTTCTGTCTCATATATTCTATTGCTAAGACTTTCTACTGCCTTTTTTATTTGATCTATTGCATTTTTCATTTCCAGTAGTTCATTCTGGCTTTTCTTTAAAATCTCAATTTCTTGGGAGGACTATTCACTTAGATTGTGAAATTGTTTCTGATTGTTTCTAAGTAATCTTAATTTTCTGAATTCCTTTTCTGGCATATCTTGATCTCTTCTTCTTCAGCCTCCATTATTGAAGATTTGTATTGCTCCTTTGGCAAATTCATAGAGTCATCTTTATTCTTTTTTTTTTTTTGACAGGCAGAGTGGACAGTGAGAGAGAGAGACAGAGAGAAAGGTCTTCCTTTGCCATTGGTTCACCCTCCAATGGCCACCGTGGCCGGCGCGCTGTGGCCGGCGCACCGCGCCTATCCGAAGGCAGGAGCCAGGTTCTTCTCCTGGTCTCTCATGGGGTGCAGGGCCCAAGCACTTGGGCCATCCTCCACTGTACTCCCTGGCCACAGCAGAGAGCTGACCTGGAAGAGGGGCTACCGGGACAGAATCCGGCGCCCTGACCGGGACTAGAACCCGGTGTGCCGGCGCCGCAAGGCGGAAGATTAGCCTAGTAAGCCACGGCGCCGGCCCATCTTTATTCTTATTCAGGATTTTTCCTTTGTTCTTTGCCATTTCTGGTAGATTTCTTGTTTATTGTATTTTTAAATCGATTTTCCTCTCCTTTGAGCTACTATGTGTCTGTGCATTGCAAGTGGAAGCATGCAGCCCTGCCTCCTGGAGCCCTGTTTACTTCTAGATTGTGATGGAGGTGGGTACCTGGGGTTTGGTGTATTAAACCCTGCCTACTGGGGCTAGGCTCACTTCTGACTGGTGCATGAAATGAGCTCAGGTTTTCATTGTTTAAGACTACTCCTTGTTGTACAGCTTGCATGGTGTGGAGGAACTCACTCTGAAGTGTTGTGATCCTTGCTCCCTGTTGGAGCATATTATGAGGTTGCCCCCACAATTGATGGGTATGTGTGTGGGAGACAAATGTGGCAGTCCTCAGCTTACACTCAAAAATGTAAACCTGCTGGCTATAGGTCCATTTTGGAGGAGGTGGGGGATACAGATAGACTGGGGCATGCCCAACCTCTCTGCCTGTTCCCCTATAATTTTTCCTTCTTTCAGCCTAGAGCTTCAAATGCAGTTCACCAAATTTCCCTGCCTGCTGCTGTCTGCAGCTCTGTGGATTTGCAACCTCTCACTTAGTTTGCTGGATGGGGGTGGAGGGGCAACACCAGTCTCCTTGCTTCATCCCTCTGCTGCTCCTTCACTGCACGTCCATCACCTCTCCCTCTTCTTTGCACCCGCAGCATGGACCTGAACAGTCTCTGGTGGATTCCTTGGCTAGTCTGTGTGAACTTGTGATCTGCGCCAGCTCATATCCCCTCTGCTCACTATCCATTTTTCCTTGCATGACTCAGAACGTCCCGCTGCTATTCTGCCATATTGACTCTTATTTGAAAAAGGTACTTTTGAATCAAAATAGACTTGGTTTAGATCCAAGATCATGGCTATAAATTATAGGAATTGGCTATTGGTCTCCTCCGAGTTAAGTTTCAATCTTTCACTGTAAGATGGAAATAATAATGGTACTTGTAGGTTTGTTGATAGTCTTTAATGAAATAATAACTATTAATTATAATACATAGTTCTTCCCCCCAATTAGTCCATACACTAGAGATCATACCTTTACTCTAGAATGTGATCTGTTTAACTAGGCAGATTTTGTTTCAGTACTAACTATTGGGTTTTGTTAAAAGGATATGAAGGGACCAGGACCAGAGGCCATACATTTTTTGTTTTTATTTTTTTAAGCAATAGACAAAAATTGGAAAGAATACAGATTTTGTAACTAGCAAAAAGGGAAGTAACCTCCAGCTCTCTGATTTTCTAGGTATAAAGCCTTAAGGGAATATGTAAATCTTGTAGGAATTGAATCCCATCATGCATAAAATTGCTATAAGATTACCTAGCCTTTAGGATAGTTGCAAAGATTCATGTAAGTTTTAAGCAAATCTTTCTTCTGCTCTTGCTTTTCTCTCCCCACCCAACTTTTTCTATCAGAAACAAACTTCTGTTCTATAATGAACCAAATGAAAGTGCTCATCTGTTCTTTGAAGATTGTTCTATATAATAGATTTTTGCTGTGCACCACATAAATTCACCTTCAATGATCAAGACATTCACACTCCCAGCTTATAGTTTGGTGGCTGTTGGTCCAAAGCTAAGGTCCTCTTTGGGGATTATCCTCAGCTGGAGATAGATGCTTTGCCCAAGGGTTTACTTTTTACTTGTGGAAGACTATGCCCAGTGATTATCTATGCAGAATTACAAAAATCCAAATTTAGCTTCAGTATGGGGTATATCAAAAGGAATATTTCAGCTTCAGAGAGCCTGTGGAATTGGCAGAGCCCACTGATGCTACTGGAATAGAGTTAACTTTATGTTCTCTATCTGTACAATTCCTTTTATATAGATTTTTATTTTTTATTTATTTATTTTGTACTTTTTTGACAGGCAGAGTGGACAGTGAGAGAGAGAGAGAGAGACAGAAAGGTCTTCCTTTGCCATTGGTTCACCCTCCAGTGGCCGCTGCGGCCAGCATACCGTGCTGATCCGATGGCAGGAGCCAGGTACTTATCCTGGTCTCCCATGGGGTGCAGGGCCCAAGCACTTGGGCCATCCTCCACTGCACTCCCTGGCCACAGCAGAGAGCTGGCCTGGAAGAGGAGCAACCGGGACAGAATCTGGTGCCCCGACCGGGACTAGAACCCAGTGTGCCGGCGCCGCAAGGCAGAGGATTAGCCTAGTGAGCCGCGGCGCCGGCCACCTTTTATATCATGACAAGTGTTACTAAAGGCATTCCCTAAGAGCCAACATTGGTTCTAAGAGTCAATGTTCATCTCAGAGTCTGTTTCCTGGGACACTGGGACATAGGTTTATAGTGCAACACAAGCAATTGAGTTAAGAAGGCTTATGTTGCTTAACTATATGACGGAAAATACAAGGTGGAATAATTTCAATAAATTCCAGTTATTAGGTTCAAATATACTGTTTTTCATGGCTCTCCTTTTTTGTGTAGATCTGATTAGGGAATGATAGAAAGTCCACAAAGGCTATTTTTGGAAGAAACACTGCCCGTATCAGAAGGCATCCTGATGCGCTACTTCATGATGTACATTGCTTGCTGCAAACTTGAAACTTGAAAGCTCCATCCTTTATTTCTTTTGGGGGGTATATTGCAAGAAGAAGGAGAGACAGGACATGGCAACTCTTCCCCTAAAGAACACCTCTGGAGTGGTTTTTGGACTGCCCCAGCATGCCTCTTTGATAGACAAGGATTACATCAGCCAATTGTACAGTACATGCATATGCTCTAACATTACTTGTGATGTTATTAGATAATCCTCATAGTATGACTATCAAGACATTTGTGGGGAACCTTGTGACTTGGCTTACTAGATAAATAAGTCTTGGACAGTTAGCTGCATGTCCTCATGGACACCAATTCCCATGAGAACTCAATACTCTTCTTGACAATAGGTAATTTATTTAGTCACTTCCTGTGGCCACATTCTATGGCCAGGCGGAGTGTGTTTTCAACTGAGAATGCTTTGGAACGAGCTGTTCCCACATTCTGTGCACACACTCTGTGTTTAGAAGAAGCGTGTTCTCAACTGGGAGTACTTTGACAGAAGCTATGTTCCCTTCAATTTTTTTTTACTCTGAATGAAGATCCTGCTTTAAATATCAGGAAGAAAATCTATAGATTCATGCAAACTTTGTCATGTCTTCTGGGCTGCCTGCTGTGGGAACCAACATGATGAAAACAGGTGATTTGGGCCCAGTTGGTTTGAAACCCTCCTGGGAGAGAGAAAGTGGGAGAGCAAGAGATTGAGCCTCTAAAATAATTCTAATTTTAAAATGATTCACATATGTCACTCATAAAATAACTAAGACTGCCTATGTAAATATATGCAATAGGGGATTACCATTTTGGGAGCAGCCATAGTTGCAGTTGGGCTTGACTGCCAAGTGGAGAAAGGCATTGTATGGCTCATGTTCTGCATTCTGTGGCCTTTCTTCACTGAAGGATATGAAAAGGAGGTCACTGAGACTCCTTGGAAGCCAGGCAATGCCACACTAACAGGATGTGAAAAGAACAAAAGAACTGTGTTCCCAGGGGCATGATGGATGGAAATTTGCAGCAAAGAAGTTAAAAAAAAGACAATGACTCTGTGGGACAAAGGAGGAGAAGAAAGAGACAAAACTACAGCTAGCCACATGGTACAGCTGGTTGCCGACTGTGAGCCACCATCTTAACACATCTGGGTAGGAAAAAATCACCGTGTGCCTGTCACTCACAATTTTAAATGACAGGGAATTCCACATTCACCCTTTCTCTTACTTCAGCCAGGAAAGTTGACTGGGTTCTGAGCAACTGCTGGGCTCGGAGCAGAGAAGTGACTTGTTCCCTTTCCTTCCCCCACTCTTGCAAAGCACCATTCTTGGTAGTGGGAAGTTGCAAAGTTCACCTCTGTTCTCTTACCAGCACCAAAGTCAGAGTCAGGGCAACATGTAGGGCAAAGGACAGATATACTGCATCCTGCAAATGTGGGATTTTTGGGCATTAGCCCCAGAGCTATGCTCATGCATTCTGCATGAGTAAGGGAGATTCACTCTAGCTTTTGGGGGCGAACACCAGAAGCGGCACACACAAAAAAATCTGCTCTTTTCCTAGGAAATCTGGGTAATGACCTCTGTATGCTCAGCAACACCAGGACTGTAACAATTCATCCTAAATTTATCAGTGTCACTGGAATCCACCCAGTGGACATAGGGAAGAATCTGAATTCTACCTGTCTGGACTAATACCCTCCAGAGTAAAATCTCTTGTATACCATGTAGTCAGTCATCCTTTAGGAGGGCAATAGGACTAGGACTGTTGATACTTTAAGCCACAGCACCAGCTGGACTCTCCTAACAGGACCTGAAGAAGGGTCCATCCATGTCTCATAGTCCTAGACCAACAGAAGTTGGTGCCACAAGTGTCAGCATCACTCGGGCTTGCCAGTAGAGCAGGGAGGCAGCCACTTCTGTACCCCTCCCCCTCAGCACAAAGAACAAGACCCTGGCCTTCACATCACTAGTGAGACTCACATTGAACTCTCTGTGAACTAAAGATACATACCCAAGGAAACCATTTTCTCAAAACCACACTTCTATCCCTATGAACAGCAGAAATTCATCCACTGGTTCACTTATAGATACAGCTGACATTAATTAATACAAAAGAAATCACTCAGACACTACACTCCTGGGCTTACCTAGAACCTAAGTGAAAGTAACAAGCCAAGTGATACCCTGCACACTAGCTAAATCATAGTCTTTTAAAATAAAACTTGACCCTTAAAGAAGAAGGGATGAATACACAAGCTGGGAAGACATCAGCATAAAGACACAGGAGACATGAAGAAGCAAGGTAGGATGATGGCTCCAAAAAGAATGCAACACTACTCCAGATTTAGATCCTGAACTGAAAGGAGTTTATGAAATGACAGTTATAAAATTGAAAATAATGATCATAAGGAAATGCAATGAGATGCAAGAGAATAGAGAAAGATTAAAGAAATGAGAAAACCAATGAGTGATATGAGTGAAAATATACGAATATAGAACTGAGTAAGAAAAACAAATAAAAGTTTTGGAGATGAAATCAATCTGTGAAATAAATACAATTGAGAGCTTTAATAGCAGAATAGATGAAGTGAAGGAAACAATTTCTGAGTTCCAGGACGGGAATTTTGAAACAGGCCAATCAGAAAAAAATAAAGGGAAAATAGCTTAAAAGGACAAAGTCTGCACAAAATATGGGAAACCATTAAAGAGCAAAATATTCATACTGTACATGTTCCTGAAGGAGAAGCAAAGGAAAAAGGCGTTGAAGACCTGATTAATGAAATAATAGTAGAAAAAAAATCCCATGTCTTGAAAGAGACATGGACATCCAGATACAAGAAGCTCAAAAAATTCCCAAGCAGACTAACAAAATAAGATCTTCTCCAAGGCATATTGTCATCAGATTGTCAAAAGAGAGAATCCTAAAGACAGTAAGAGGAAAGCATCAAGTTATATATAAGGGCAAACCAGTTAGATTAACATCAGACTTTTCAGTGGAAATCCTGCTGTCCAGAAGAGAGAGGGTTATATATTCAAAGTCTTAAAAGAAAAAAACTTGCAACCAAGACTCTTTTATACAGCAAAGTTATACTTTAAAAATGAAGGAGATATAAAGTATTTCCCAGATATGCAAAATCTGAGAAACCACCACCACCAGACTAGACTTACAAGAATTTTGAATCATATCCTGCATTAGAGGTAAATATGAAAACACATGACACCACCAAATACACTAACAAAACAGATAGAATCATTATCCAATCAATAAAATGACAGGTCTTAGTTTTTAATCTATAAATATTAGCCTTGAATGTAAGTGGATTAAATTCACCAGCCAAAAGACTTAGGCTGGCTGAAAGGATAAAAAACTACACCCCCACTATATGCTGCCTACAAGAAATTCGCTTCACAAAGACAAACACAGAGTGAAAGTGAAGGGTTGGAAAAAGATACACACCAGGAAAAAAAAAAAAAAAACAAAGATGAGTAAACATAGCTCTCCTGATATCATATAAAACAGACTTAAAAAAATCAAAATGTAAAAAGTATATTTTAATAAAAGGTTTGATTCAACATGAACATAATAATCATAAATATATATGCACCCAAACAAGACCACCCAGATATATACAGAAAATACTATTAGACATAAAATGAGCAATAGACTCCAATACAATAGCAGTGGGTAACTTTAACACCACAGTCTCATCAATAGAGAGATCATCCAGACAAAAAAATCAATAAAGATATATAAGAGTTGAAACATATTATCAAACAAATAGACCTAATAGACATTTATAAGACAATTCACCTAACAGTTACCAAATGCACATTCTTCTCATCAGTACATATAACATTTTCTAGGATAGACTACATATTAGGGCACAAATCAAGCTTCAACCATGTACCTCAGACCATAAAAGAGTAAAACTAGATATCAACAACAAAAAGAACAGTAAAACATTCATAAATACTTGGAAGTTAAACCACATGCTACTGAATGATCAATGAGTCATTGAAGAAATTAAAAAAGAAAATAAAGTTTCTTGAAACAAATGAAAATAAAACACAACATATCAAAACTTGTGGTTACAGCAAAACAATATTAACAGGGAAGTTATGGCATTTTGTGTTTACATTAAAAAAAGATAAAGTCTCATTAGATGCATCTCAAAGACTTTGAAAAATAAGAACAAACCAAATATCAAGTCAGTAGCAGGAGTGAAATAATAAGGATCAGAACAGAAATAAATAAAACTAAAAAAAATACAAAAGATCACGAAAACAAAAAGTTGTTTTTTTGATAAAATACACAAAATGGATAGACATCTAGTCAGACTAGCAAAGAAAAAAAGAGAAAATATATAAATAGAAGTAAAAAGGAGACATTTATGGATGATATCACTGAAATAGAAAGAATCATAAGAAACTATATACTAATAAACTGGAAAACCTCAAAGACATGAATAAGCTTCTGGATTCATATAACCTACCAAGATTAAATCAAGGGGCTGGCACCGTGGCACAGTAGGTTAATCTTCCACCTGTGGTGCCAGCATCCCATATGGGCACCAGTTCTAATCTCAGCTGCCCCTCTTCCAATCCATTTCTCTGCTGTGGGCTGGGAAAGCAGTGGAGGATAGCCCAAGTGCTTGGGCCTCTGCACCTGCATGGGAGGCTGGGAAGAAGCTCCTGGCTCCTGGCTTCAGATTGGCGCAACTCTGGCCGTTGCAGCCATTTGGGGAGTGAACCAACGGAAGGAAGACCTTTCTCTCTGTCTTGCCCTCTCACTGTCTGTAACTCTACCTCTCAAATAAATAATTTTTTTTAAAAAAAGATTAAATCAAGAAGATACAGACAATGTAAAAAGATCCACAATAAGCAATGAGATTGGAGAAATAATCTAAATTTGTCCATCAGTGAAAAGTCTTGGACCTGATAGTTTTACTAGTGAATTGTACAAAACATTCAAAGAGGAAATAACTCCAATACACTTCAGACTATGCCAAACATTGAACAGGATGGGAATCTGCCAAACTATTTTAATGAGGTCACCATTAGTTTGACACCAAAATCAAAGACATTACGGGAAAAGAAAACTACTGACCTAAATCCTTGATCAACATAGATGGAAAGATTCTCAACAAGATACTACCAAATCGAATCCAAAACCACATCAAAAAAATGAAACATCACAGTAAAGTGGGATTTATCCCAGAAATGGTAGTCCAAAATTTGCCAATCAATAAGGGTAATCACATCAATAGAATGAAGAACAAGAACCGTAATGTCATCTCAATAGATGCACCGAAAGTATTTGTTAAGATTCAATACCCTTTCATGATAAAAACCCTCCACAAATTAGGGATAGAAGGATCATTTCTCAAAATTATAAAGGTTATATATAAAACAGCAGTCAAATCAACATAGACCAATAGCCAATATTATACTGAATGGGGAAAACTAAAAACATTTTCCCTTGGATCTGAAACAAGACAAAGATGTCCAGTTTTACCACTCTTCCTCACTATAGTATAGTACTGGAAGTTTTAGCAAGAGCAATTAGAGAAGAGAAAGAAATTAAGGGCATCAAAATTGGGAAATTGGAAATCAAGTTATCCGTTTGCAGATTACATGATATTTTACATGGAAAAACCAAACATTCCACCAAAAAGCTCTTAGAATTGATAAACAAATTTAGTAAAGTTACAGGTTACAAAATATACATAGAAAAATACATAGAAAAAGTTTTTTTCGGAAAACCAACCTAAAATTCATATGGGATCACAAAATACCGTGAATAGCCAAAGCAATCTTGAGCAAAAAGAACAAGCTGGAGGCATCACAATACATGATTTCAAAGAATACTACAGAGCTGTAGTAATTGTAACAACTTGGTACAGGCATAAAAACCGATACATAGATCAATGGAACAGAAAAGAGAGCACAGAAATTAATCCACGTACATACAGTCCATTGATTTTTGACAAAAATGCTCAGATCATATAGTGGAGTAAGAATAGTCTGTTTTACAAATGGTATTGGCAAAACTGAATGTATATATGTGGAAGAATGAAATTAGATCCACACTTCTTGCCATAAATAAAAATCAATTCAAGGTGGATCAAAGGCATAAATTTAAGACCTGAAACTATGAAGTTGCTGGAAGAAAACATAGGGGAAACACCCTAAAATACTGGTATAGGGGATGACTTCTTGGGCAAGACCCCCAGAGCACAGGCAACAAAAGCAAAGCTACACAAATGGGAAGATGTCAAACACAAAAGCTTTTGCACAGCAAAGGAAATGATCAATAGAGTGAAGAGACACCCAACAGAATGGGAAAAATATTTGCAAACCACCTATCTGACAAAGGATTAATATTTGTAATATATGAGCAACTTAAAAAAACTCTGTAACAATGACAAAAAAAACAACCATTCCTGTTGAGAAAAGGGAAGAGGCATTCAATAGAGACATCTCAAAAGAAAAAATACAAATGCCAGCAAATCTACGAAAAAATGCTCAACATTGCTAGCCATCAGGCAAATGCAAATCAAAACCACAATGATATCACTTGTGGCTATTATCCAAAAGACAGAGAGTAACAAATAATTGTGAGGATATGGAGAAAGTAAAACACTTATACACTGTTAGTGGGAATGTAAATTTGTGCAGCCACTGTGGAAAACTGTGTGGCAATTTATTAAAAAACTAGAAATAGACTTGCAATACGACCCAGCAATTCCACTACAGGGTATATACCCAACAGACTTGAACCCAATGTATCAAAGAGATACCTGCACCATTATCTTTATAGTGGCACTGCTCACAATAACCAAAATTTGAAACCCACCAAGGTGTCCATCATCAGATGAATAGCTGTGGTATATATACACAATGGAATATTATTCACCAAGGAAAAAGAATGAAATTCTACCATTTGCAGCGAATGGACGCAACCAGGGGATATCCTGTTGAGTGAAACAAGTCATACCCAGAAAGACAAATACTGTATGTTCTACCTTATATGTGGGAGCTAAAATTTGGAAAACAAACAAAGAGAGAAAAAAGAAAGAAGAATAAAATGTCTGTATCAGTATTGACTCAAATATAGGTTTGAAAAACTTTGTTTAAAATAATTTTTTCTGCTAAAAATAAATATATACAGTATAATAGGACAAACATCTTTAAAATCGAGATAAAGTTATATTAGTAAAGTTTGAAAATGAACATATCATAACAGAATTTTTCTGTTGTTTCAGACAGTATACCACAATCTTTTATTGCACATCAGACATGTAAATGAAGATATAGAGACAAAATTGGATATGAGATTTAGAGGACCCATTAAACTTATTTTCAGTAAGGTCAAGGCAAATTTTTTACTAATAGTATCTGAGAAATTAAAGTTGACAATAAAAAATGAACTGTGGAAACAAAGAAATAATTATCTGTGTGTTGTACTCTAACAATTTCTTCTGACTACAGTAGTAGAGAGTTATAATCTAGGAATTCTCAGACACCAGTTTTGTATCTGGATGGACAGTATTTATTGCCTTCTGGTTTATTGGCCTTAATCTTGTCACCTCTAATAACCTTTCCATTTATTCTATATTAAAAACTGTATTTCATGAGCTATTCTCATGTATAATTATTCTGAATTAGTCTACTTCCATGGCATTATCTTTTCAAAATACTGTGCTGACTTATTCCATTCCTGTGCCAGTATACACTTCTGTGAGATAATTACGAGGTGACTTTTGATGCACAAAAAGTTTAGCTATTTCTCATTCTATTTTCTATTATATGAGATATCTTCAAAAAGTTTGTGGAAGTACACAGTATGAAAAACTATTTGTGAATTTCAAAAATTATTTCTCAAAAGAAGTTTATCTATAATTCCATTTCCCACATACAGTTTTTTTTTTTTTTTTTTTTGGACAGGCAGAGTGGATAGTGAGAGAGAGAGACAGAGAGAAAGGTTTTGCCATTGGTTCACCCTCCAATGGCCGCCACGGCCAGCACACCGCGTTGATCCGAAGGCCGGAGCCAGGTACTTCTCCTGGTCTCCCATGGGGTGCAGGGCCCAAGCACTTGGGCCATCCTCCACTGCACTCCTGGGCCATAGCAGAGAGCTGGCCTGGAAGAGGGGCAACCGGGACAGAATCCAGTGCCCTGACCGGGACTAGAACCCGGTGTGCCGGTGCCGCTAGGCAGAGGATTAGCCTGTTGAGCCACGGCGCCGGCCTCCCACAAACATTTTGAAGTATGCTAGTATAAAAGTTTTAAGCTCCAGAGGTAGACCCAATTCCTCTCTAATTCCTTATTGTGTCTGAATGCCCAGGATGTAATGTAATAGGAAAGATAACAAAGACAAACTAAATGGAAGAGATAAATAGTTAAGCAAAATAGTTGTACATGGAGTATATTATGGTGAAATATTTGAGAAAAAAATTTTTCAGTGTTGCAAGTTCTTTTAGTTATATGAATGTTATTTATGTTAATAGAGATGTAAACAAATTGGTTTAATCCCTCTCCTCCTCCAAAGCAATTTGGATTTATATTAACAAAAAACATAAAAGTTTTCTATTGAGAATCATAGAATAGTTTTTTGCCCTTGATTAAGTAAATGCTTCCTGGAAATTTATTCTAAAATATAATAAAAAAGAAGGAAAAATCGTAGGACCAGGTCTGTGGTGCAATGGGTTAAGCTAACACTTGAAATGTTAGCATACTGTACGGGTGCCAGTTCAAGCTCCAGCTGTTCCACTTCCAATCTGGCACCCTACTAATGATCCTGGGAAAGCAGTGGAAGATATCCACCATGGACACCAATGAAGAATTATTACATGAAGCTTATGAGGTATAAAAATGTCACATCAATACCTTTTTAAAAAGGATTTATTTTTATCTATAGAAACAAATAAGATGAATAAGTGTATTCTCAATGTTTGATATTACCTGAAAACTGTTTTTGAATTGTTGCAAATATTGGGTGGGTAATAGGTTCAATACTTCTTCCTCTCCTCCGTCATCATACTGTGGTTACTCTTGTCTGATAGTAAAGTGTTCTAGTAAAGATGAAGATCAGAACAATTGTGTTGTCTTTATCCATTATGTATATTTCTAATCCCTACCTTTAGAGAGATTCTCCATTAACAGAACTAGACATCTGATATCTGAGAAATAAAAATTTTCTCATGTGTCCGAAGGGCGCTTGAATTAAGATCACCAGGACAGTAATTATTCCTTGAATTCTTGCCTTCTACAAGGTTTCTTCCTAACTCTATTCAGCCACTGCAGAGTCCGTCCAGGCAAGTTCTGTTTTGCTGGAGTTGGGAGTCTCTTGTTATAATTATCTGTAATTATATCATCTCTAAAACCTGAGGCTCAGGGAAATTATATCCATGGTTGCAAGAGACACCTTCTCTATAGGATAAAGCCATCAGTTACATAAATCCAAAGAATCTTCTCTGATAAAGAGTAAGTAATGTGTCCATTATTCTCATTCCCTAGATCCAGAGAGAGTATATAAAACAAAAAGAAGCATGTCAATATGCATTATGATAAAATTATAATTTTTGTAATGTTGCTGACAAATATTAAATATATTCATGAACTTTTGTACAATATGTGTCAGTATTAATAGGGCATTTTTTCTTCAATGTAATCACTTCAGGATAAGGATTGTTCTTCAGTTACAATTGATCGATTAAGAAAATAATAACATAAATATGTTCATGATTTCACTGAGACCCTCCAATCACAGTAGGAGAGTATTCTGACATAGATACATCAAGATTTCCTTTTGTTAGACCTCTGCTCCACTTCTTACATAGCATTAGAGTTGTGTAAATCTTTACTATGCTACCTTTATACACACAGATGTTTACTCATCCTAAACATATCCCAAATAAACAAAAGCACTAATGTATTTTATCAAATCTAAAGCCATTTTTCATATTTTGACACCTTGGAAACTAGGAAGATTCCAAAATTAATGATTTATGAATTTTTTTATTTATTGTATACATCTTGAATTACATGTACACTAATTTAAAATACCTATTTCTCCTTAAATTCAGGGACAGTTGTAAATCAGAGTAAATTTGAAAGTTCTAGGCTCAGAATTTTATGTTCTTTATATGTTATATTCATGTTATGCTACAACTGGACACTGAGATGATGCAGCAAGTAAAAGTGAAGTGATAGGCAATGTCAAATTTTAATGTTACGTTGATATTCAATAAGGCTACCTGCCTTCCTAGAAACATGACTAATTCAGTGTAAATATTCATTAACATACAAAGGCAAATCAGCATAGGGGGCATAATAGGGAACTCCTGTTGAAAATGAGTACTCTTTACATTTTAGTTTTATTAACTATGGTGTGTTTTTCCAGATAATATTTAAGATTCCAGTATTATTTCAGGATGGAAATTAAGACAGTATTAAAAGCATTTCTAATCAGTAATTTTTTCACAGCTACTTTTACCTCTTTATTGCGTAAGCTATAAATGATAGGATTCAACATGGGGGTTAATCCTGCATAGACCAAAGCCATACATTTATCTATTTCCTGTGAATCTATGGCTGAGGGCTTCAGGTACATAGAGAGAGCTGTCCCATAGAACAAAACCACCACCGTCAAGTGAGCCGCACATGTTGAAAAGGCTTTGCTTCGACCATCCACTGAGCTGATTCTCAGGATGTTGGTGAGGATAAATGCATAAGAGATACATATGAGTAGCATTGGCATAGGAAGAATAAGTATGCTGATCACCAGCATTATTAACTGTGCCATAGAGGTATCTCCACAAACCAATTTCAGGACAGCCAAAATCTCACAAGCAAAGTGATTAATGATGCTGTTTCCACAGAGAGACAGCTGCAGCACAGATAGAGTTTCTACCAGGGCAGTGAGGCATCCTGTCACCCACGATCCAGCTGCAATCTGTACACAGAGCCTCCTGTTCATGATGATGGAATATCTCAGGGGGTTGCAGATAGCCACGTACCGATCATATGCCATCATGGAGAGGAGTATACACTCGGTGGAGCCCATAGCTAGAGATAAGTACATCTGGGAAGCACATCCTGAGAATGAGATGGTATTTTTCCTTGAAACAAAATTTACCAGCATGGGAGTGAGAGCAGAAGAAGTGTACCAGATGTCCAGAAAGGAGAGATTACTGAGGAAGAAATACATGGGAGTGTGCAAATGAAAATCCAGGATGGTAATGGAGATCAGAACAATATTGCCCAGCAAGGTGGTCAAGTACATCAGCAGACAGAGAACAAATATGATTATCTCGACTTTGGGGTAGTGGGAAAATCCCAGGAAGATAAAAACTGTTCCAGTTGTCCAATTTGCTTGAAACATTTTATTATTTAGTCTTTGTATGTACACACATGGATTAATGTCACATACTAAACATAGGTAAAACAAGGGACATCCTCCCCCTCTTTGCATTTCATAGCATTTCCCCCTTGTATTAATTTGTAGTTTGTGCTTAAAGCTTTCTCTACATTTATGATAGAATAGTAAGATGTATTTGAAGTAATCTGTCATTAGTAATATTTGAGCCTGAAGTCAACAGATAAATCCACATCATTTTTGCTTCAAGATTTTCTTTTGGCAATGTTAATGTGGGAGGAAGGCTTATTCAAGAAACATCATGAGAAGATGAGACAAAAAAACATTTTTTTCTTTTTTCTCCCAAGCCTAATTTTTAACTGATGTATGGCTAGATCCTATATTTACCTATGAGCCATTGAGGTGGTTTTCTTCCTCTAGCTTGGCAATTGTCTTCATATTTATGAAATATTCTGCTTTCCACGTTCACAGTTTCTTCTGCCATTTCTAGAGATGTATCCAAAATTATTCAGGAAATACAGTGAACAAAAAAAATTAGATTTCTGCAAACACAAATTAATTAACTGAATGAAGACTTTGAACATTTAGACATAGACCCAGAGTTTCCTTTTCAAACCAAAGAAAACAGTGAGAGAGTCTCATGGTGGGAGACACATAATAGGTACATCTTTCATACAGCTGGAGTTGACTTGTTGTCTATGCTGCAGAAATACCCTCCAAAGGACCAGCCTCTGACTATCTAATGTGACTTATTTGTTGCTTTTTGAAAATTTTCCAATCATGTTGCAAATTAAAGTTATAAATCTATTTATACAATATTACAAATTCTGAAACTCCAGGGACAATGTCCCATAGATCCAATTATAATCAGTAGCTTCTCTGGTGTAATTGTAACATTGTTTCTTTCAGGTCTGTTTTGAGGAAGGAGAAATTTCCCCCTTGAATTTGATGAAATCAGATGATTCTGATTCTTTCCAACACAATGGATGCTATGAGTAGATAGATGCATAGGTAAACATATATACATATAAATATACAATGCATCTTTTCAAACTTTATTCTCATTGCTATAAAATCAGTCAAGCTGGTTAATTTAAATAAAATTAAGGTTGGTACGGCACCTTTTATAGATACAGGACATGGGGGTTAAAGGTTGAGGCAGGTCTGATCCTCATTGGTTGACCTTTAGGCACCTGCAGGGACCTTGACAAGGACTTTTCGTTCTTGGAAATGCGGGTAGGGACTCTCCATTCCCGGAAGTGTGGGCATTCTCTCCTTGTGGATCCCAAAGCTACCAATTTGGTTTTCCCAGCATCTTTTTTTTTTTTAAGGAATTTATTAAAACAAGAGTCTTAGGGTTACAAAAAATGCATGATAATTGCTACAACACAAATTTCATCAGTTTTTATGTTGTATTAATACAAAGAGATTCCCTATATTTCATAGATACAATTCTAAAAGTATGATACATCCCTCCCTCCCTCCATCCCTTCCTTCCCTTTTCTTTTCCACCTCTCCTCACCCCTCCTCCTCTCCTCTCCACTTTTATTTCTCTCTCTTTCTTGTTTTCTTCATTTTAATTTTTTGAGATAACATTTTAATTTACATTATATTCAAAGGCTTAATGCTGCAGTAAATAAAGAGTTCAATAAGTAAAAAATAAAATAAAAAGCCCATAGTTCAGTGGGAATATAGACAAGGGCCATAAACAATAATC
Organism: Oryctolagus cuniculus; assembly: GCF_964237555.1. Taxonomy (NCBI): domain Eukaryota; kingdom Metazoa; phylum Chordata; class Mammalia; order Lagomorpha; family Leporidae; genus Oryctolagus; species Oryctolagus cuniculus. Next base: position 208,375,709 of record NC_091432.1, on the reverse strand, counting down.
AAAGACATGAATTTTGTAGTAAATTTAAAAATAATCAAAGGTCATTAAAATTATAGTAGTATGTAATTTTTTTAAGGGAAAGAGTTTATTGGGGGAAACCTGACAGACCAGAGGGAAGGGGCAAAGAAAAAAAAAGGGGAGAAGGAGAGTGTAAGAGAGAGATGAAGAGACAGGCAGAGATCAGGAGACAGAGAGAAAGAGAGCCATGTGTTCAGCAACAGGTCATTTTAAAACTTTGCAGGGAGGCAGGCAGGGAAGTAGGAGCAATTAATTCCATTAGGATGGAGTGAAGCTTGACACTGCTGGTTGGGCCATGTGGCCACCTGGCTTCCAGCAATGGCAGCAGGGGCTAGAGCCTAGGAAGGTGTCAGGGTGTAAATCATGCTATAGATAAGACTGCACCATGGCTCATTAGGCTAATCCTCCGCCTAGCAGCGCCGGCACACTGGGTTCTAGTCCCTGTCAGGGCACCGGATTCTGTCCTGGTTGCCCCTCTTCCAGGCCAGCTCTCTGCTGTGGCCCGGGAGTGCAGTGGAGGATGGCCCAAGTGCTTGGGCCCTGCACCCCATGGGAGACCAGGAGAAGCACCTGGCTCCTGGCTCCTGCTTTCGGATAGGCGCAGTGCACCGGCCGCAGTGCGCTGGCTGCGGCGGCCATTGGAGGGTGAACCAACGGCAAAAGGAAGACCTTTCTCTCTGTCTCTCTCTCTCACTGTCCACTCTGCCTGTAAAAAAAAAAGACTGCACCATTTTACTAACATTCCCCCCTTTTGTTTTTTATAAAGCAGGAGCTGTAAGGGATTACATTAGTCTCAAAGGTCCAGGATGGGTAGAGGGATGATGATCTGTCTTTAGAGCTACTTCCTGCTGACATGGGGTGAGGAGGTACTCTTCGCTGGCATGGGGTGATGTCTCAAGCTGCTGTCTCCTGGGTGGGAAGCATTTGGTTGACTGCCTGGTTGCTGAAGTCTTTGGTTTGTTCCATTATCAATTCCTGTAAACACTTAAACAGACACAGTAATATAAGACAGTGTGAGATTAGCAACCAATGGTCCTAAGAGTGGTATTAACCAAGTAATGAGAGGATTTCATAGAGGAGAGGAAATAGAGGTGGGGTCTCTGGACCCTTGTGAAGACTATTTGATGGACGTGGTTTAAAGCTGATCCCAACCAAGACTGGGAGAAAAGCCACTCATCTTTTGCAGGTAGAGGGGTTTGCCTTTAGAGAAATTCTGAACAATCATACAACATTAAGTGGGGGAGAGGACCGTCAATACACACAGGTCAGGAGTAGAGCCATTGATTTAAGAGTAGAGGCTATGATTATAAAGGAATGAAGGCCAAGTGGGCTAGACAGGGTCTAGAACAAAGGACAGAGTCATTATTAGAGGACCTAAGAAAGGTGCTAAGCCACAAATAAGTTTTCTGATTGAGAGGCAAATAGAAACTGACAGAAGGAGCTTGGTAATAATCTGGTGGGCTTTAGGGCCTTGTCAGTTATGAGGCCCAGACCTATCTATCTCTTTACATAGGATACAACTTAAGGGAGGTGTGCACCTCTTAGGGAAGGCAATCTGTTGACCTCCATTACCTAGCTGGCCTGGGAGGAGAGTGGCATCTCATAGTATGTCATTCTTAACTACTGGCTTGTCAAAAATGTAAAACAAAGTTTGACAAAACTATTTACAACAGAACTGACACACGGACTTTTCTTTTTTTGTTGTTTTTCTTTGATTTTTTTTTTTGAGTTTAGCTCCCACATACTAGTATTTGTCTTTCTGTGCCTGACTTATTTCACTCAGCATGATGTCCCAAATTGCACGAATTTTGATGCAAATGGTATAATTTCATTCTTATAGGTGAATAATATTGCACATTTTCATTATATGCTCATCTGATGATGGATATCTTGGTTGTTTCCATATTTGGGTTATTGTGAACAGTTCTGCCATAAACATGATAATGCAGGTATCTCTTACAATGTATTCTTGTCTTTAGTGGGATTGCTGGATCATATGGCAAGTCTACTTCTAGTTTTTTAAGAAATCCCCAGACTGTTTTCTGCAGTGGCTACACTAATTTACATTACTTTAGCAGTGTATAAGAATTCCTTTTACTCCACTTCCTCACCCGCATTTGTTACTCTGTTTTTTGGATAATAGCCCTTCTCATGGGGATGAAGTGATTATCTCATGTGGTTTTAATTTACATTTCCCTGATTGCTAATGATATTAACCATTTTTTTCATATATTTGTTGGCCATTTGCATTTCTTCTTTAGTGAACTATCTAAACAGGAGCTTCACACATTTTTAAATTGGATTGGTTGTTTTTTAATTGTTGAGTTTGTGATATATTCTGAATATTAATCCTTTGTCAAATAATTAGGTTGCACATATTTTTTCCCATTCTGTTGTGTCTCTTCACTCTATTGATTACTTCATTTGCTGTCCAGAAGCTTCTGAGTCTGATATAGTCTCATTTGTGTAGTTTTGCTCTAGTTTCCTGTTCTTTGGTCTTCTCCATGAAGTCACCACCTACACCAGTGTCATGAACTATTTCTCTTTTGTTTTCTTCCAGTAGCTTTACATTCCCAGGTCTTAAATTTAGGCCCTTAATACATCTTGAGTTGATTTTTGCATATGATGAGAGGTAGGGATCTAATTTCATTTTTCTATATTTTTTTAACTTTTATTTAGTAAATATAAATTTCCAAAGTACAGTTTATGGATTACAATGGCTTCCCCCTGATAACTTCCCTCCCACTCACACCCCTCCCATCTCCCGCTCCCTCTCCCATTCCATTCACATCAAGATTCATTTTTGATTCTCTTTATATACAGAAGATCGATTTAGTATATATTAAGTAAAGATTTCAGCAGTTTGCACCCAAATATAAACACAAAGTGAAAAATACTGTTTCAGTACTAGTTATAGCATTACTTCACATTGGACAACAATTAAAGACAGATCCCACATGAGGAGTAAGTACGCAGCAATCCCTGTTGTTGACTTAACAATTTGACACTCTTGTTGATGGTGTCAGTAATCTCCCTAGGCTCTAGTCATGAGTTGCCAAGGCTATGGAAGCCTTTTGAGTTTGCTGACTTTGATCTTATTCCGACAGGGTCATAGTCAAAGTGGAAGTTCTCTCCTCCCTTCAGAGAAAGGTACCTCCTTCTTTGATGGCCCCGTTCTTTCCACTGAGATCTCACTCGCAGAGATCTTTCATTTAGGTCGTCGTCTTCTTCTTCTTCTTCTTCTTCTTCTTCTTCTTCTTCTTCTTCTTCTTCTTCTTCAACTTTTCTTCTTTTCTTCTTTTCTTTTCTTCTTCTTCTTCTTCTTTTTTTTTTTTTTTTTTTTTTTTTTTGCCAGCGTGTCTTGGCTTTCCGTGCCTAAAATACTCTCATGGGCTCTTCAGCCATATCCGAATGCCTTAAGGGCTGATTCTGAGGCTAGAGTGCTATTTAGGACATCTGCCATTCTATGAGTCTGTTGTGTATCCTGCTTCCCATGTTGGATTATTCTCTCCCTTTTTGATTCTATCAGTTAGTATTAGCAGACACTAGTCTTCTTTGTGTGATCCCTTTGATTCTTAGACCTATCAGTGTGATCAATTGTGAACTGAAATTGATCACTTGGACTAGTGAGATGGCATTGGTACATGCAAGCTTGATGGGATTGTATTGGAATCCCCTAAGTTTTGTGAGCACCATTTATAGGAGAGATTATCCTTTCTCCAGTGGATTGTCTGGACACTTTTTGAAAAATCAGTGAGATGTGAGTTTGTGGATTAATTTCTGCTGTCTGTTCTATTACACTGATCTATGTGTCAGTTTTTATGCCACTACCATGCTGTTTTAATTACCACAGCTTTTTAGTGTGCTTTGAAATCTGGTAATTGTGATGCCTCCAGCTTGATTTTCTAATTTATGTTTTACTTTTGTTATTATTTTTTGTGTGGGATTATTTTGCCTACTGTGGGTCTTTTGTGATTCCGTGTGAATTTTAGGATTATATTTACTATTCTGTAAAAAATGTCATTAGTGTTTTGATAGGAATCACATTGATTCTGTAGATTAAGTGATATTTTAATGACATTTATTGAATATTTTAATGACTTTTAATAGGCATTTTAATGATATTAGTTCTTCTAATCCATGAGCAAGGAATATCCTTTTTTTGTGTGTTTGTTGATTTCTTTTATCAATATTTTATACTTTTCACTGTAGAGATCTTTCACTTATTTGGATAAATGTATTATTAAATATTTGATCTTTCAGTAGCTAGGGTGAATGGGATTTCTATCTTGATTTCTCTTTTGGAGAGTTCATCATTGGTTCATACAAAGGCTACTGGTTTTTTGTACATTATTTAAAAGCTGAATATTTACTGAATTGGTTTATCAGTTCTGATAGCTTTTTCATATAGTTTGTAGATTTTTCCATGTACAATATCCTGTCAGCTGCAAATATGGATATTTTGACTTTCTGTTTTCCAATTTTGATGCACTTTATTTCTTCTTTCCCCCTAATTACTCTTGCTAGTACTTCCAGTACTAAATTGAATAAGAGTGGTGAAATCAGACATGTTTGTCTTGTTTCAGTTGTAAGGGGATATTCTTTCAGCTTTTCTTCATTCAGTATGATATTGGCTATTAGTTGACCATATATAGGCTTTATGATTTTGAGTTATGGTCCTTCTATACCTAACTCATGGAGTTTTTTTTTTTTTAACATGAATGTGTGTTGAAGTTTGTCAACTGCTTCCTTCAGATCTACTGAGATGATCATATGCTTTTTGTTCTTCATTTTGTTTATGTGATTTATGATATTCATTGATTGGTTAATGTTGAACCACTCTTGCATCTCTGTGATAAATTCCACTAGATTATGATGTATGATTTTGGATTCAGTTTGCTAGTATTTTGTTCAGAATTTTTGAATCTATATGCATCAAGCATATAGGTCTGTAATTTTCTTTTCATGTTATGGCTTTGGTTTTGGTATCAGAGTGATGCTGCTCTCAAAAAAATAAAATAAAAAAGACTTTGGTGGAATTCTATCTTGTTTAGCATTTTGGAATAATTTGAAAAGTATTAGAGTTAGTTTCTCTTTAAATGCTTTGTGGAATTCAGTTATAAAGCCATCAAGTCCTGCATTTTTTCTTGATGGAAGACTTTTCATTACTGCTTCAATCTCATTGGTTATTATGGGTCTAAAGTTTTTCTGTATCTTCTTTTTTTCTCTTTTTTTTTTCTTTTTTCTTTTTTGACAGGCAAAGTGGACAGTGAGAGAGAGAGACAGAGAGAAAGGCCCTCCAATGGCCACCATGGACGGCGCGCTGCGGTCGGCACTCCGCGCTGATCCGATGGCAGGAGCCAGGTGCTTCTCCTGATCTCCCATGGGGTGCAGGGCCCAAGCACTTGGGCCATCCTCCACTGCATTCCTGGGCCACAGCAGAGAGCTGGCCTGGAAGAGGGGCAACCAGGACAGAATCCGGTGCCCTGACCGGGACTAGAACCTGGTGTGCCAGCGCCACCAGGCGGAGGAGGATTAGCCTAGTGAGCCACGGCGCTGGCCTTCTGTATCTTCTTGATTTAATCTTGGTAGTTTTTATGTATCCAGGAATTTATCTATTTTTTAAGGTTTTCCAGTTTGTTAGTGTTTTTTCCTAGAAGTTTCTTATAATCCACTGTATTTCAGTGATGTTTTTTATAATGTCTAATTTTTCATTTCTAATAATGTTTGAGGTTTTTCTCTTTATTAGTTAGGTTAAAAGTTTGTCTATTTTGTTTATCTTCAGGAAAAAAAGGCAGGTTTTTTCTGTTTTTTTTTTTATGTTTCATTTGTTCTTTTCTCAGATTCTTATTATTTCTGCCTGCTGACTTTGGATTTAGTTTGTTCTTTTTGAAAGTCTTTGAAATGCATCATTGTATAATTTATTTGAGAACTTTCGTTGGAAAGGACTTCTCCATCCCCAGCAGGGAGCTAGGTGAGCAGGCTGGAGGGCCGGCGGCCATGACACTGGGACTGCTCCTTTGCTTTTAGATTTTCTGTATCTTCATGATATTGTATGCTTTCTCTGCTTCTATTGAGATAATAATATTGATTTTGTTCTTTAATTTGCTAATGTGGTATATCACATTGATTGATTTGTGAATGTTGAACTATCCCTGCATTTGGGGATAAATCCCACTTTGGGTGGATGATTTTTCTGATGCATTGTTAGATTTGATTGGCTAATATTTAGTTGATTTTTGCAACCATGTTCATCAGTAATATTGGTCTATAGTTCTCTTTCTGTGTTGCTTCTTTTCCAGGTTTGGGTATTAAGTTGATGTTGAATTTGTAGAAGGAGTTTGGGAGGATTTATTTCCTTTCAATTGTATTGAATAGATTGAGAAGAATTGGAGTTAACTCTTCCTTAAATGTCCAGTAGAATTCAATAGTGATTGCATCCAGGTTCCCAAGGGCTCTGCAGAGAGGTCTCCTTTCCGGGGAGGGGGACCAGCCAGGGACCGGGGTCGGGATGCTGACGGCTCCTTCTGCGGTCCAGGCCGCCTCCGCACAGCAGCCCTGCCCTAACCATCCTGGCTCAGGTGGTCCTCAGCACCCCTGACCTGTCTCGTGGGGCTTGCCATTGCCCCCATGTTCAGCCTAAGTACTGGTCTGCTTTTGTGTGACCACGAGGTAATACCCGGTGATCCCAGTCACCCCACGACCTTCCCGCTGGGTCCTGCCCGGCCACCCTGGGGCCTGAGCTTCCAACACGTGACACTTTGGGGGACGAACCACATCCAAGCCACACCAGGCTGTCTGTGCCTGCACCAATGGCGCAGTCTGAAGCTGTCCTTGGAGTATGTCGTCGCCAGGGGAGGGCTCCCTCCAGACAGAGGGGTGGGGCCCCGGCTTCCCTGGACGCTCTCCGGGGCTTCCTGCCTCTGCTCGGCTGCGCTTTGGGAATGGGAGCCAGGACAAGTGGGTGGCGCTGAAGGGCCTGGGCCCGCTCCCATCCCCTCCGCATGGGGAAGACCTGCCCCTTGGACCCTCCATCTTTTCGTCTGAGTCAAAGACGCCGTTCTCATGGGGTTCTTCGAGACCTCTGGAGGGGAGTCCAGAGCTGGGGGTGACCCAGAGGCTGTGGAAGCCTTGGGTGGTAGAGCAGAGAACCGCCACGTTTGAGTCTGGACCTCACAGGACCCAGCCCTCCTCAAGCCTCAGTTTGCTCAGCTGTGCAATGGGGCCAGAGGACCTCCCCACTGGGTACACAGCTGCACTCCTCACCACAGCCCCGGGGGTGTGGGCCTCTCCTCGTGTGCAGAGCCGGCCCTCCCACCCTGGGACCAGTCACCTGCTTGGGTCTTCCCTCTGCACGACCTAACGATTTCTCCTTTCCTGTCAGGTCTGAAGACAAAAATTAAGAGACATTTCATAACGCAGAAGTACAAGCAGCAGATCGAGAGCCTTTACCAGTGACCGCGGCGGCGGAGCTGCTCCCGCTGTCCTGGAGGTGAGGAGCCAGTGCCAAGCGTGGCTGCTCGCTGCAGGAGCCCGACGGTAGCTCCTCCGGGGCAGGCAGGGCCGGGAGCAGAGCCGCAGAGGCCACGCATGCACGCACACAGGCAGCTGCGGTGGGCTCGGTTCCCTCCAGCAGGGCCGTGGTAGGGCATGCAACCCCCCCTCCCCCCAACTGCCTGTGCTTCCTGCTTTGTCCTGTCCACCGTGGCTCTCAGAGGCCTTTCTCAGACACGCAGGGCCCAAGTGCGGCTTCCCACCGACTCGGCATCAGGCGCGCTGGCCCTCCAAGGGGCGCTCAGAGCGTGGACTGAGCTCCTGGCCCCACCACGTCTCCCCTCCCCCACCCCAGTCCACAGGGGCCCTCTGTGACACCTTGAGTTGCTGCTGCAGCCCAGGGGCCGGGTGCAGCTCTCGCCTGGGCACACCGTGGCCTTCCGAAGCCCCAGCCAGCCCCACTGTGGTGGTCTTCTCAGAGTCCGGGGGTGGCGGGGGCTCCCACAACAGGAAGGATCGTCCTGGAGTCCTGTCTGAGGCCGAGGCGCTGGCTGCGGTGGCCCCTCCGTGGCTTGGGGGGGGGGCTGTCTTCTCTCCAGGTGGCTCTGTGTCCGTGTCTAAACAGCCCCTTCCCATGAGGACACCAGTCACGCTGGCTCAGCCACCCTGGGCTGGCCTGGGGCCAGGACTTCCAGCAGGTGCATTCTGGACCTGTGGCCCTTGCTCGCTGTGTTAGCCCTCCACGCCCTTCGCTGGCCAGGGTCTTGGGGATGGGTCCCGTTCAACGCATCACATGCGCCGCTCCCCATATTTTGCAGTATTTCCAATTCCATTTTGCGGCTGAGCGAGCGACTGGCGCGCGAGTGTGGGGTGGGGAGTGGACCCCTGCCCGGCCCTGTCCAGCGCGAGTTCCGTCTGAATCGAGGTGTGCCGTCAGGGAAAACACACGCTGGGTTTCCAAGGCTCGGGAGGAGGAAAAAAAAAAACAATATAGAAATAGTATTATTTTAAAACTTGATCACATGTTGAGGTGATAATGTTTGGGGCATCCTACTGTTACATGGAATTTAGTAAACTGCTAAGAACAGAACAGAGACTACACTTGATCTTAGCCAAAAGGCCGAGAAGGGATGGAACTCTGTGAAATTAATTTTACTTGTTTCTTTTTTTACGTAGCTACTCAGAAAGTTTTAGTCGCGTGAGTGGAGTGGCCCCATGTTTTCCTTGGAAGACGCCGCTCCACGGCCCTCTGTGAGGGCCCTGGGGCTGAGGACAATTTATAAACAGACCCGCTTGCTCAGGAGGACCATTGGTGGATCTGACTGCCGAGAACGGACCCGCGTTACAACTGTGTCTCTCCTCTTGCAGCTTCCAAGAGCAAGGTCCCACTGGCAGGCGCCCTGGCCTGCATCTGCGGGAGGTCAGTTTCCTGGCGGTGCAGCTGGCCGGGGGCGCCCTCGCCTGGCCCCATCTCCTGAAGCCCAAGGACCCTCACAGGACCCACAGGCTGTGCATCTTCAAGGCCCGGGCCCAGGGCAGCCCCGGGGTGGGGGTGACCGATCACTGGCTGGCTCGGGGGCATCCAGCTGGGTTCTCCCCTCCTCTCTCCCCAGGGGACTTAAGAACTGGGAGCCACGCGGACACCCTGCCAGGCTCTGATAATAAAGCTTTCTGGTCAGCCGTGATAATTTCTTTATCCAGTCAACAGTTGATGGACATGTGGGTTGATTCCATATCTTAGCTATTGTGAATTGAGCTGCAATAAACATGAGGATACAGATCACTCTTTCATATTCTGATTTATTTTCATTCAGATAAATTCCCAGGAGTGGGATGTCTGGATCATATGGTAGGTCCATATTGAGATTTCTGAGCTATCTCCATACTGTCTTCCACAGTGGTTGCACCAGTTTACATTCCCACCAACAATAGATCAGGGTACTTTTTCCCTCACATCCTCACCAGCATTTGTCATTTGTTGATTTCCGTATGTGAGCCATTCTAACTGGAGTGAGGTGAAACCTCATTGTGGTTTTGATCTGCTTTTTCCTGATGGCTAGTGCTCCTGATCTTTTCTTGAGTGTCTGTTGGCCATTTGAGAGATATTTCTTAAAACTCAAGGAAAAGTGACAATCAGAAGGCTAAAAGTGCTGAGCAGATATTTCAGCACCAACTTGCCACAGAGACAGAGCTTGGCATTCAAGTCCCACCGAAGAGAGTCCCTTAGTAAATGCTTGTGGATTACCATTGAAACCCAAGTCTCTTATATTTGTGTCTGACAGGCATTCTGCTCCAGAATAATGGACGTGGTCTGAACTGAGATGTGTAGTTACCTCACAAAGCAGGGAGAGAATTTAAGAGACCAATTGTTTTATACCTCACTACATTCTGTATCTTATGTGACATTATTAAATGTCCATATATTATAGTTTATGGGTTTATTCATTGTTAGTATTTCTTTTATCCAGAGACACTCTGTAAAGGGTATTCAGTAATTAAGGTTACTTCATCCTCCCATTAGTCTCTGCATAATGTTCTTGTTGAAAGGGAATCTATAATGGATCACAAGACTTTTCTTCTCTCTACAGGGATTTTCCTCCTGGGAATGGAATAAATGGATTGTAGGCCAGGTGTATCAATCCTGCATCCATTAACAAATAGAAATTTTCTGCTGTTATGTTTTTACAACTTACATTATGTGATTTAATATTAGTTCAAGATGAAGTGAAAGCTGAGGTGCTATAATGTAATCACAAGAGAAACCACCATAAATCCTGACAATAAATTTAGCTAAAGAGATAATAGAAACAGTACAATAAACTAAAAATTGGTTAATCAAAAATAATATAGGATAAAACAAAGAATAAAAATAGAAGAGACAATTATAAAAATATAATAAGATGATAGGCTTTATGCAAAATGCATTAGTCATTACATTACACATAAAAAGGCTATTGCCCAACTGAAAGATTATGAAACTTTTTTTTAAAGACTGAAACTTGAATTGCTTGTTTGTTTTGCAAATTTACTTTACACAATTACAGCTAGGTTGAATGCTAGAGTAAAATATGACAAAGACAAAATGAAAGAAAACTGTGATGGCTATATTAATACCAGATAAATTAATTTTAAAAAGTATTTCTAGAATAAATGGGAAAAAAGGTGAAATCATTAAGAACACATTAAGATAAAAGGTAAATATATACAAAGAAACAACATAGTTTTATAACTAAGGGGAAAAGAAATCTGAAGTCATATCTATATATTTACAGCTTTCACCCTCAGTAATTAGTAGAATAAATAGTGAAAATTCAGTATGAATTTTGAAAGTTGAAAAACAGTCAAATTGATAAAATACTATTGACATTCACGGACCATGCATTACTGTTTTAATCAGAATATGCTGATTATAAAACACTCAATATATTTTGGAACACTGAAAACATAGAGTGTGTATTTATGAACACAATTGAATTGGAAACTAATAACAGTATAATAATTAGAAAATTCCAAGTGTGCAAATTAACTAATATACTCTTAAATAAATGATGTGGCATAAGAGAAATCACACATGAAACTAAAATATATTTTAAACTGTATAACCATTTAAATGCTACATGTTAAAATTTGTAGGTTGCAATCCAAGCAGTGTTTAGAAAAAAAAAAAAAGGATAGTTTCAAAAAATTTCATAAAGAAGGATGATTTTAAATGTTATGTAAGATTTCAACAGAAAATCTGGGGGAAAAAAGAGCAAAGTAACTCAAAATACGTAAACCAAAATAATCAGGAGCAGAAATAAATACAAGAGAAAATAAAAATACAATAAAAAAAATGAAGCCAAATGTTGGGTGTTTGAAAGGTTAACAGAATCAGTTACCAAACTGATTAAAGAAAAAATGAGAAAGCACAAATTAAACATTTCAATAACAAAAAAGAAATATTTGTGCACTTCCCACAGATACTTAAAGGTGAATTTATTTATTATTTCTAATAAACTCAAAACTTTGTATAATTCTCAAAAATTTCTACATACCAAGACTGAAACCATAAGAAATTTAAAAAAGAATAGATCTTTAACAAATAAAGGAATTTATCTAGTAACTGAAGTCTTCTCTACAAAGAAAACTTCAGACTTGGACAGCATTACCAGTGAATTATTTAATGTATTAGTTGGCAATGTTACTCTTACAAAGACATTTATACAAACTTGGAAAATGGGAAAGATTTTTGTATCAGGAGGGAACTTTTCCACACCTTGTTTATGATGCCAATATACCTTGGTACCAGAAAAATCTGACAGGAATATTATGACAAAAGAAAAAAATACTTTAATTTTAAGCTTTTTATTTAGTGAGAGAAATGCACAGGAGAGTGAGGGCTCTATCTAAGGGAGAAAGAAAGGTCTAGAAACCAAGTTGGGACCATAGCAAGCTGAGAAAAGCCCAGGAGCCATGTGCAGCAAGCTTTTCGTATGAGCAGCCATAAACAGCTTATCAAAGGCAGAGATCATGTGCGTCCCAAAGGCCATGTGCCCCAAAGCCATAGGACAACAGGGAGGGGCCCACCATATTCCAGGCCTTTTATTCACTCCCAAAGGGGCATGGTTACATGGCCTGATTGGCAGGTGGGGACAGATAGGGGGATGAGATCACATAAAGGGCGTGGTTAAGGCATGGTCTTCCAGCTCAGGAATATAATCAATTTTATCCTATCTGCCTGCCTACATCATTTCCCCCTCAGAGATTCCATTCCTTTAATCTAAAGGGATGTTTAAGGGTATAGAATCATCATATCTTTTTTGTTTAAACATTTTTTTCTTTATTAGACAAGTAGAGTTATAGACAGTGAGAGAGAGACAGAGAGAAAGGTCTTCCTTCCATTGGTTCACTCCCCAAATGGCTGCCATGGCCCGCACTGTACCGATCCGAAGCCAAGAGCCAGGTACTTCTTCCTGGTCTCCCACATGGGCGCAGGGGCCCAAGCACCTGGGCCATCCTCCACTGCCCTCCCAGGCCACAGCAGAGAGCTGGACTGAAGAGGAGCAACTGGGACTAGAACCTGACACCCATGAATCATATCTTCTATAGCTGCTTCCTGCTTTGAGGGGCATAGTGGAGGCTCTCCTTGTCCTGAGTCTGGAAGTCTCATCTAACAAATTTACTTTATGAGCTGGAGCAATTTAAGTCATTGCCAATGGCTGTGTCCCCTGTATGGCCAGTTATTCCCAGAAGTTGTTGAGTTCGGAAACATGTTTGTTAATTAGCATAAGCAAAATTGGAATAAAACCAATTGTGAGTGGTGTGTGCCCCTTAAGATGGAAAGATTACCCTTATGTAATTTATAAAACCCATTTAGCTTGAGCATAGAGAATTACAATAGAAGAACCCAGCTCTCTGCTGTGGCCAAGGAGTGCAGTGGAGGATGGCCCAAGTCCTTGGGCCCTGCATCCCATGGGAGACCAGAAGTACCTGGCTCCTGCCATCGGATCAGTGCGGTGCGCCAGCTGCAGCGTGCCAGCCGTGGCGGCCATTGGAGGGTGAACCAACGGCAAAGGAAGACCTTTCTCTCTGTCTCTCTCTCTCACTGTCCACTCTGCCTGTCAAAAAAAAAAAAAAAAGAGTTTTATTGTCAATAACAGTTCCCAGAGAGAATTAAGAGGCAGGTACAGCATGTCTGCCTTAAGGTGCGGCCGTCTTGATGTGACAAAAGCAAAAGCTTTACGTATCTTTTTGCTTGTGAAGAGGTCACTGATTGGCTTACAGGACTAATCAGGCGTGTCCTTTGAGTTCACCTGTGAAGACTTAAGAGGTGGACATTTAATCCTCATTTTACTGAGGTGGTCATGCTCAGTAGCACTGGGTAAGGTCTCGTCCATTTAAGCTGCAACTGCTCTGAAGAGGATCTTTCTACGAATGGCTTTCTATGAATGGCTCCCCAATTTGGAGCTTCTGTTAAAAGCTCCTTCATTCCTTGGAACATCTTTTGTAGCTCCCCTGTCCAGCACAGTGTGTCTGTGTCAGGGCATTTTAAAGCACATATAAAGGTTTAGACTCCAAATTCTGGAATCTATATTCCATAGAATTCTGCCATCAGCGATTCCCAATATTGGATCTTCTGTTAAAAGTGCCTTAATTCCTTGGAACAACTTTTGTAGCTACCCTATCCAGCACAGTCTCTATATCAGGGCCTTTTTAAAGTTTTATACAAAAGCCTGGAATCCAAATCTTGGAATCCAAATTCCACAGAATGCTGCTGTTCCCAGAAATCTCCCCTTACCTTGACTGAGAGAGCACACTTTTCTTTAGTTAGAACATATGGCAGGTAATCTACCTCTTGTTTAGAAACCTGAGCTTTGGAAAGTTCTGTATCCTCGCTTTCCCAGATTTGAGTTTAGTGGGATGCAGAAGAAATTATCCCTTAGGCAAGGGTTTAGCACACAACAAGATGCTTTGAAAAAACTGTCTCATTAGTAGCCATGAGGCCTTTAACTATTTTTGTATTTTGTATTTGACCTTATGTTAAAACATATGAGATAGGAAGATCACAGTGATACACGAATCCAAGAGTTCATGGTTGAGACAATTAATAAACTTTAAAGAAACACCTGAGAATACGGGCAATTGAACTTGACATTTGGACATAACTAAAACTTATGATGCATAAGAATATAACATGCTAGAACAAGGTAAATCTTCAGAAACAAGTTTTACCATTAATGCTAATACTGTAGCTCTTTGAGGACAGAGGTCCTGCATGGGAAGTTAGTACACAGTTATTCCTATTGTTAATTTAACAATTAACATTTTTATGTATGATGTCAGTGATCACCCGAGGCTCTTGATGTGAGCTGCCTGGGCTATGGAAGCCTTTTAAATCCACTAACTCTATCAGTATTCAGACAAGGCCATAAGCGAAATGGAAGTTCTCTCCCTTTGGGAAAAGTACATCTTTGATGACCACTTCTTTCCACTGGAGTCACCCAGGGAGGTTCTCCATGTAAGGACACTTTTTGCACAAGTGTCCTAGCTTTCCATGCCTGAATGGTCTCGTGGGCTTTTCAGCCAAACCAGAATGCCTTTAGAGCTGACTCTGAGTCACTGAACATTACTTATAGTGAGTGCCATTCTATGAGTCTGCTGTATGTATTTTTTCCCATGTTAGAGCATTCACTCCTCTTTAATCCTAATTATTATTCTTACCAGACACTTACTCCTATTTATATGGTCACTTTAACATTTAATCCCATCTATGTGATCACTTTAAACCTTAATCCTATCTATATGATCACTTTAAATCTTATCTATAAGATTTCTTTAGCAATGAAGATGTTACTTTTACCATGTAGCTCAAGGGGATTTGGGATCCCATGGCAAATTTTTAACTGTATCCTTGTAAGTAAGTCGGCAGAAATGCATGCTGAGCTATACGGCTTTACAGTTTCTTTGTAGGATCTAAGAAGATGCAGACAAAGCTTTTTGTGAGCCTAATTACCTTTAAGCATTTGACATGGATACATTGCATTAGTTGTAATTCCTTAAGCATGTGACTAAGCAATTTCTGTTCTACAATACAAATCAAGTTCTGAAATGTCATTAAAACTAAGAGACCCATTTATTGGCCACTTTTCCCTTGCTCTTTTCCTGCTCTTGACTGAATCATTTAATCAAGGGACCCCAGTTTAAAATTACTGTTAGGTGCTATAGATAAGAAGATGCAGACTTAACAATCCTTAATACAATATTAGCAAATGATATCTATTATTATAGCAGAAACTAACTGTATCATGAACAAGAAATGTTACCTCAGTAAGAAAAGGCTAGTATAATGTTTGAATATCTTTCAAATTATCATTTTATCAGAATAAAAGAGAAATTTTCACTTGACATGTCAATATATGCTTAAGTGCAAAAAATGGGAGAGATTTACAAATATTCAAACAATATTCATGATAAAATAAAATCCTTTCAGCAAACTAGCAACAATAGGTAAATTCTATAATATGAAAAATGACAGCTAAGTGTGTATATATACATATATTCTTATTTTATGTCTATTAATCACATATGTGAATATATGTAACTATGAGGGTGCTTCAAAAATTCATGAAGAAATGAAATGAAAGATGTTTGTTTTGGTGAAAAAAATTCTGAAGTGACCTCTTACTGTAGCATAGACAATGGAGGACAAGACTCAAAGAGAGACTAGATTAAGGATAATTCCATGTTAATTTAATAGGGAATCCAATCAACATGAGAAACAATAGGAGGTGACTAAGACTTGAAACTGAGGATTCGACACTGACACTGAGTTTGAAGAACAAAGGAGGAGCAGGAATGAGTGTGTTTGATATATAGGGTGCTATCCAGTCAAAGAGGAACCAGGAAGATTAAAGACACTTACTTGGAGTGATGGCAAGTAATCCAGACCTGAACCTGAGAGGTGGACCTGATTACCTGCCCAAATGTTTGCTTGCTCCAGCATTGTGAGCTCATGGAGAGGCCCACTTGTCTAAAGAAGAGAGATGGATGTGGTTTGGTGGTACAGAGGGAAATTGGGAAGAACAATTACAATTTTCTGTAAAACCAAATGAGATTTTCTAGCACTTCCACTATGTGCCCCATCTCTGGCTGTGGCACAAGTTGAAAACTTATTGGGTACAGTTGAGCATGGAATTAATCAAATAACTCCTTGCGAGCAGTGATGTTGAAGAAACAGATGAAGCAGAACCACAACTGTGTGTCCTCTTAGTAAAAAACAAGAATGGTAATAGGAGAGGGAGGAGGAAGAAGGGTTGTCGCTCCCCCTCTTCGTGGAGGAACGACACTAAACGCTGCCTAGGCTTCATATCCGAGTCACAGCACCATTATGTCGCTCCCCCTCTTCATGGAGGAACGACACAGGACCCTGCGCTGTTCTTTTGTCTGCTCGGCCCTCCCCGGGTTTGCTGCTGGTTCTTCCCGGGTTGGCTACTGTCCCTTCCACCTCCTTGGAAGGGCGGTTCCCCCTGCCACATTCCCCACTTCTGTGGGGGAGCGGCACACCGCCGGCCGGCTCTCTTGGGGGCTGCACAGGTGTTCCTTCAGATGTTCCTCTTAGATGTTCTGGTGCATGTTGTCTCTCTCCTCCTTTATAGTCCTCTTCCACCAATCCCAACTCTGCTACCCACACGCCGAGTACGCTGCTCTCCTCCAATCAGGAGCAGGATCAGCTCCTGCAGGTCATCACTCAAGTTGGCAAGAGGCAGCTGCGTAGAAGCTGTTTCTCCCTTCTCAGCGCCATATTGTGGGAGAGCAGATGCATAGAATAAGTCTTAATCCGAGTAACTTAGTCTAGTCCGAGTTGCTCCCAGTTGCTCCCCACAAAGGGTGGGAAAGTGGATGGGAGGGTGGGTAGGGTGGGAAGAATCACTATGTTCCTAAAGTTGTATTTATGAAATGCATGCCATTTATATACTTTAAATAAAAAGGTTTCTGGGGGAAAAAAGATATGGGAAACTCCCAGGAAGGACCAGTGAGTTGAGACATATTTTTTGCTTAGGTGATCCAGACACTGCAAAAATCAGCATTTCTAATACTTCCACTCCTGGCCTTACTCCCAACAAAAACAATTACAACATTAATGAAAAACACAACAAAGTAAGAAGCAAATACCACTTTTCCCTTGCTCTTTTCCTGCTCTTGAATGAATCATTTACTCAAGGGACCCCAATTTAAAATTACTGTTAGGTGCTATAGATATGAAGTTAATGGAGTCCTCCCTTAGATACTGTCATTGTCTAATCAAGGAAATTAGTATAGTGGGAAAAAAAACCTGTCAGGCACAAGCGTAAGAGAGTAATCTTTGCTGTGGCCTGGGAATGGATTACAAAGGGCATCATAGAAGAACCTTTGCTAGTGTTGAATTTGGGACATTATTAAGATCTCAGTGAGTGTATGGAAGAAATCTTCAAGTCAAGTAGAACTATGTGTTCAAAGTAGGAGTTGTAAAATGTTATTATGCATTCCAGAAAAAATAAGTGATTAGAATAACCAGGTTATCAATTGTGAAAAAAGGAGTAGCAAGTGGTAAAGTTGGAATTTCCTGTGAGTAGTCTATGCCAGCTTAAGGGTTTATAGTTTGCATTTTAGATAATGGAAAGGAAAATAGTTTGCATTTAGATAATGGAAAGTTTTTAACCAGAAAAAAAAAAAGCCAGTATCAATATGACTTGAATTTTTAATAAATCACTTTGGCAGGATTGTGAGAAGGGATTGGAAATAAGTTAAGATTGACCTTAAAACTCATTCAATTAAAGTAGTTGGGGGGAGTTTGAGTGCTGAGATCCTAATAGAAAGATGCAAACTTGTATTACTTGGGTTATACCATCATCTGGTGTTCAGTGCATAGTGTAACTCCATTCAGGGAGTTAAAACAGCATAGTTAAACATAATTTGGGAGGAGATGAAAAAAATTAAAATGAGCTCTCAGCCAATCCTAATGTGCTCACACAGGTGCTTACTTAAATGACTTATTTTGACAAGTTTTAGAAGTTCCTTGGAACAATACCAAAAAATTATGGGTGATGAGCATCGAGTAGCTAAATGCCCAATTCAGTGATCTCAGGAGGATTGCGAGCACAGCTAAACCATGAGTGAAATGACCTCCTGAATAGATAGGGTTGAGGAAATTCCCCTGATGCTTTACTGATTTTTCCTGAAGAAGAAGGTTGTTGGGGCAGGCATTTAGTACAGCAGTTAAGACACTGCTTGTCATACCTGCATTCCATATCAGGTCCCTGGATTTGAGTCTTAGCTGTTCTCCCAATTCCAACTTCCTGTTAATGTATACCCTGTGAAGCAGCAGGTGTCACACAAGTAGATGGATCTCTGCTATCTATATGGGATACCCAGATGGAGTTCTGGGCTCTAGGATTTGGCCTGGCCCAGTCCAAGCTGTTGTGGGCATTTGGGAAATGAACCAGAGAATGCAAGTTTGTCTGTCATCTGTCTCTTTCTCTGCCTTTCAAATAAATAAAAATAAATTTTGAAATAAAGAAAAACAAACCACATAAGGTTGTTTGCAGTGTGAATGAGGAATAAAATTCCAGGCAAAGCCAAGAAGTCTGAAAGTCATGGGAATGAGAGCCAAGTAATCCTACACCCACAGGGAGAGAGGGAGGGCTGTGCTGATACAAAAGATAATCAAAGGTCAGTGGGATTTTGCATGCTTCTAAAAGCACAGCAAGGGAAGGATAACTTCATTTAAATAGACACTAACTCCTTTACGTTACCTGGTTGTCTATTATGTGAATAAGGAATTTTAGTCAGCTTTTTGTTATTACAATTGTTGAAATGTGGTAGTAACTAAATACATATTTGCTAAATAAATAAATACTTCATCACAAAAGTCACTCTCCTGCAAACAGACACAAGGTAATAGTCTAGGAAGCCTACACAGGTCTACCCTGATTACAAAATGGCACACAGCTCTGTGTGTCAACTCTATACTACTGCACTTCTCTTGGTATAGTTTTAAATATTCCTTTGGAAGAATTAAATACAATTCAATTTTTGGTAATTTATACTCTTGTACTTATTTATGTTTGAAATTTTATTTATTTACTTGACAGGCATAGAGTCATACAGGAGAAAAAGAGAGAGAAAGTTCCCATTCATTGGGTTACTCCCCAAATGACCAAAACAACTGAAACTGGGCTGTGCCAAAGCCAGGAGCCAGGAACTCTGTCCAGATCCTCCATGTGAGTGGAAGGACCCTGATTACTTGAGCCCTCACTACTGCTTCTGAAGGACTGCTTCAGCAAGAAGCTGGAGCCAGGAGTCAAAGCTAGGTTCTCTGATAGAGGGCTTGGCTGACTTCATAGGCTTCTTAACTGTTAGGATAAATAGCAGCCTTCCCCCTTTTAATTTTTATTTAACATGTAATTCTTGGACATTTTATGGGGTTAGTTTCAATACTTCAGCACATATACATAGCCTAAACTGGTCAGGCCAGGCAAGATACAATTCTTGTATTTCTGTTACACCTCAATATAGCGAAAGGTGATTTACATTTAAGCTCTATGATGTTAGTCTCCTTTATTGCCACTAGATGGCAAAAAAGACTCGTGTGTCTTTGAGGCCATTCTACTGAAGACAAATTCACTGGTTTGGCTTTCTTCCAAGATACTTATATTTACAAATAAGTTTTTACTATTTTTGTTCATATTATTTTAAAATTAAACTATTGAAGAGAGTTGTTATTGTCTTATGCCAAAGATGAAATACTAAGTAATCACTGAGATGTAGACTATGGAGAATAGAAGTACATAGAAGGCTCCATCCTTTTCCTTAACCTTATCCATCCTTGTCCTTGAACTTATCAGTGTCTCTTATATTAACATACCAGTCAATAGATGTCTTGCCTGGCCTTTGGTTGTGGTAAATATAGGAAAACTCTATAAGGAGTACTTGTTTCTATAATGCTAATTCTGCTTCTGCTTTGTGTTAACATAAGAGAGCAAGATAGTATGCAATGTTTGTTTCCCTGACTTTAAAAATTCAGCCAGAAAATAACTCAGGCTTGCCCCATAAGTGTGGTTTCCATGGGGCTGTGGAGGGGAGATGGCCAGCCTTGTCAAGACACACTATTGTTTCTACTCAATGACTTCGAGAAGGTATACTAGTTGGTCATGGCTGTCAAAGTATCATAAACCAAGTGTCTTAAACAGCAGAGATTTACTGTCTTTCAGTTTAGGAAACCAGAGGTCCAGATCAAGGGTTGGCTTCTTCTGAGGGCTGTGAGAGAATCTGTTCCATGCCTCCAGCTTCAATTCTGTTGCCTAGGCACTTTCGGGCGTTCCTTTATTTGCACCCTTCCCCAACCCCCGCGTTCAGCTTTACATGGCATTCTCTGACCATTTCTGTGTACAAATTGTCTTTTTTTAAGGCTCCCAGTCATATTGGATTAGGAGCTGACATTACTCCAGTAGGACTGCATCCTAATTAATTATATCTGCAATGACCCTCTATCCAAATTGGGGCCCATTCTAAGATGTGGAAGATTAGCGCTTCAACATATAGATATTTGGTAGACATAATTCAACTCAGAAAGCTTTAAAGCTATTACCCAAAAGAGGATTACAAGTACCCTCTGATTTATTTCATTTTCTTTTTATGGGGGGAGAGTACTTAAATTTTCTGAGATAGTGTCATTAACTCTTTTTTTAAAAAAAAGATTTATTATTTTATTTATTTGAAAGACAGTTACAGAGAGAGGTAGAGACAGAGAGAGAGGTCTTCCAACCACTGGTTCACTCCCCAGTTGGCCACAATGGCCGGAGCTGCACTGATCCGAAGCCAGGAGCCAGGAACTTCTTCCGGGTCTCCCACGTGGGCACAGGGGCCCAAGGACTTGGGCCATTCTCCACTGCTTTCCCAGGCCACAGCAGAGAGCTGGATTGGAAGAGGAGCAGCCAGGAATAGAACCAGCACCCATATGGGATGCTGGTGCTTCAGGCCAGGGCATAAACCCACTGCGCCACAGAGCCGTCCCCATCATTAACTCTTTAAAACAATAATAAATTGTCTGTTTCTTTTTCTCCTCCCTCCTTCCCTGCCTCTTCCTTTCTTCCTTCCTTTATTTCACACTATGATGTTACACTTACATTTTGTACATGTATGGAAAATATTGAAACAGTAGACAATAGGAGGTGTAGATAAGTAGGATAAAACGTGGGAAAAAGTTCACAATTTATCAAATTGCTAGCATCCATACTTCATATTTTAAAGAATGGGACTGAATGTTTAGTGCAACAATTAAGATGCCACTTGGGATAGCTCAGGTAGTAGGGTATTGGGAGACCAAGATTGAGTTCAGTCTTCCAGATTCCATCTGGTCCAGTTCCAACTGTTGTAGGCATTTGGGGTATATGAAAGATCTCTGTGTCTGTCTCCATCTCCATCTTTTTGCCTTTAAAATAAATTTTTAAATAAGTAAAATTTAAAGAAGAGTAATATAGAGCCTTGTGAAGTTATGAATGGCCAAGTTTCCTACAACAGATATTCTAAAGCCTGTCGATAAATTGAATAAATTGATTTTTTTTTTTTTTTTGCATCCTGGAGACACTAGCTGCTTACCCCATAGGCAAGACAAGGTGCCCCTTGTAACATCATTCTGCATTCTATTTACTATCCAATTCCCATTAGGGAATTTGCTATATAATTCCCATTAGGGAATTATGTGTCTTCAAGTCACAAACTGACCACTAGGAAGAATATTCACAAAGAAGCTGTGAGTAATTCTTCTTAGGAAGAACACAAATCAATTGCAGATATACTATAGATGGCTTTTAATCTTGTGTTAATTTTGCATTCACACTTGTACTATTTACATTCTAAATATTTTTTTTAAAATGTTTTATCCATGAACACATGCAATAAACCTTTGAAGACAACTTTCTATGTGAAGACCCAGTTTTTAGCACAGAGAACTCTAAGCTAAATAAGGCACATTCTCTATATCTCTAGGAGGAAGATCTCCCCATGAAGTTGAGTTCATTTCTGAAGAATGAGCAACGTGCATGTCCAGTAAGACCAGTGCTGAACCCAGAGTAAGTACCAAGTACTCTACCAGTGGCTAAGGGATAACATGCCAGCTTGTAGGTAATTGTACTCTTGACATTGTCTCTTAGCTTAAACCTCATTGACCATTCCACTGGTCACATTTACAAGTTAGTACAATGAGGCTGGGCAGAACACCTCTATTTACCTTTGAGCATATTTGCTGATTATGACAGTCATTATGATTAGTGTCCTCTTTCTCAATGAAGGCCACTCTTGAATGTCCCCTATTGACCTTAATGTGCTTATTAACTCCTCAAATCATCAGCATTCTTAAATAAATTATTTTAATGCTCAGCTCTATTTTCACTGGCTTACATTTGTTTTCTAAACTCTCAATTTTCCTTCATTTGACAGCTTTGTAATATACAGAACAATTTATTCTAGGTTAGAAATGTATAATTCATTAATGTTAAAAAGTCATGTTTCTGAAGAAAAATTCTTCCTCATTTGTATACCAGTTTAACTATTGCAGAAAACACCAAGTCTTTCAGGCAGAATCTCCTCTACCAATGGAGTAAATGTGAGAAATTCTCATGTAGGGGAACACAACTGAAGAACTGCCAGGTAAAACATATATCATGAAAAATAGCAATGAGAGCCCTTGTAGTAGGTCATTCCCACAAGTGGAGGTCAGGTGCAGGGCTTAAGGAGCTAGGCCATCTTCTGCTTTTTCAGGCCATAGCAGAGAGCTGGATGGGGAGAAGAACAGGTGGGACATGAACTGGAGCCCCAAAGGGATGCTGGTGCTGCAGGCTGGGACCTTAACCTACTGTGCCACAGCATCAGCCCCTGACTTTCAAAATTATATCAAATAAAATCAAATTTGTAAGTCTTTTTTTCTTTTTTTAACTTTTATTTAATAAATATGAATTTCCAAAGTACAGCTTTTGGATTACAGTGGCTTTTTCACCCCCTAACTTCCCTCCCACCCCCAACCCTCCCATCTTCCACTCCCTCTCCCATCCCATTCACATCGATTCATTTTCAATTCTCTTTATACACAGAAGATCAATTTAGTATATATTAAGTAAAGATTTCAGCAGTTTACTCCCACACAGACACACAAAGTATGAAGTACTGTTTGAATACTAGTTTTACTGTTAATTCACATAGTACAACATATTAAGGATAAAGATCCTAAATGGGGAGTAAGTGCACAGTGACTCCTGTTATTGACTTAACAATTGACACTCTTGTTTATGGCGTTAGTAATCACCATAGGCTCTTGTCATGAGTTGCCAAGGCTATGGAAGCCTTTTGAGTTCACCAACTCCAATCTTATTTAGACAAGGTCATAGTCAAAGTGGAAGTTCTCTCCTCCCTTCAGAGAAAGGTACCTCCTTCTTTGATGGACCATTCTTTCCACTGGGATCTCACTCGCAGAAATCTTTTATTTAGTTGTTGTTGTTGTTGTTGTTGTTGTTGTTTTTTTTTTTTTTTTTTTTTTTTTTTTTTTTTTTTTTTTTTTTTTTTTGCCAGAGTGTCTTGGCTTTCCATGCCTAAAATACTCTCATGGTCTCTTCAGCCATATCCAAATGCCTTAAGGGCTGATTCTGAGGCCAGAGTGCTGTTTAGGACATCTGCCATTTGATGAGTCTGCTGTGTATCGCGCTTCCCATGTTGGATCATTCTCTCCCTTTTTATTCTATCAGTTAGTATTAGCAGACACTAGTCTTGTTTATGTGATCCCTTTGACTCTTAGTCCTATCATTATGATCAATTGTGAACTGAAACTGATCACATGGACTAGTGAGATGGCACTGGTACATGCCATCTTGATAGGATTGAATTGGAATCTCCTGCACGTTTCTAACTCTACCATTTGGGGAAAGTCCAACTGGGCATGTAAAGTCTTTATACCAGAAAAGTTGTATGTTATGGAATAAATTTAAATTATCTACAACTCTAACTTATACTAATTCACTATAGTGCCTAATATAGTGTGCTTGATTAGCACATGGTATTTATTTGCACTTAGCCAGTGCTTAGTAACCATTTATTAATTTGAAATTGAGGAATAACTGTCCAAAAAATAATCTCAAGTCATTCTCAGTGAAAGTTCTTTCAAAACCAAAACCATAATAACAAGAGCAAAGCTCCCATTCAGTGTTAATGGAGCTAATTGTACTAAATATGCAGACTTAATGATCAATTTACTTCTCTGAGCTTTATTCATAATTCAAAAATAACAGATTTTCTTACCACATATATGCAAATTATATTGTAAATCCTTGTCTATTAATAGAAATAAGGATTTTTCTTTTATTAAGCTTTTGTTAAAACATTCTACCCATTGTGAGAAAGAAAATTATTTAGGCCTTTAAAAGTCTTTAATTCCATAAAAATTAATGACAAATATTTTAGTTAGAAATATGTACAATTGTTAATTTATTTGAGCTTGGTTAGAAAGTCATTTCAAAGACTCAATTCATGGAGGGCATTAATTATAGCAATAGGTCTTTCAATATTGACATGTTTGTGCTAAGGTCATAGACTCTCATTATAATTTAAGTGTTTTGACATGTGCTGACATGTTTCACTTGCTGAAACACATTTAAATATTTCTGTAAATCATCTACCAAAGGTGAATGCAAGGCTACTTGTAACAATAAGAATCCTTGAGAATTGACTGCAGCATTTACCATGAAGTCACATTAAAAAGAGTCAGAGTTCCTGGTCCTTTTGCAGTGTAAAATGAGAATGCTTTGTGTATCCTAGTGAAACCAGTATCAATGCTGTAAATTCTATCAGAGCCATAATACAGTGGCTTCAGTGTTTGTAGGCAAATCTTCATCTGTGAGGACATTCTATAGGATTCAGCACATGATATCCAAGAAGTTAATCATATGCAGACATAACCACACAGTTTGTAAATTAAATACAAAAGCAAATAACTGAGTTATGTGCAAAGTCAAAGCTTTGCTAAAATGGATAGGTTACAAAAAGGGAAATTTATCACTGAATTGTTTGTAGTGTACACATTCCTATTAATAAATAGTAGTTTAATCTGCTTGAATCTAGAAAAGACAGCATTTTTGTACTATGAAGATACATTTTATCTAAAAGACACAGAATCTGACCCCTAGAAAATGATCAGAATTAAGGAACAAGAAGAGACCATTAACCTTTCTGTATTTTTGGCAAAAGCATCCTATTCATTTGCCACGATTTTCTGTTCCTGAGCTACCTTCTAATAACACTTCCACTTCCAGAATAACTGAGTGTTTGGTATCTCATATCAGGAAATAGTGGACATGGAGTTTTTTGCAAATATTTGTTCTTCCCTGGTTCATTAATCTCCTAATGCCTACTTTACTATTTCTGGAGAATTAGGTTGTTATGAACTAGCCCTTAAAAGTTCTTGGCGCACTAAAAAGTTTACGTTTTTGGTAATAAAAATTCAAGGGCCATCTTCTGGGCCTTTAAGCCTAACAGGTTCTGAGGGAAGCTCTGAGGCCTTGCTTGGGCTCCTGCTTGTAATTCTTTCTGATATTGGTGCTGTTTCTAAAGTCAGAATGTTCTAATCATGGCCACCCATTGATTAAGATGTGACTTTGCAATCCAAATTTTCACAGAAATAGAACCTTTATTCTTAGAATAGACCTATCAACTCAAAAGTACATGAAGGAGATAAGGCCCCTTTACAAATCTTTTAGTTTGCCAGAGATATTTTGATGTTACACATCCTACTGTGCCAGTTTAGCTCTTCTGGTAAAATCCTCGCTGCAAAACTAGGCTCAGTCACCTCACAAGCCCATCTTCATGCCTTATTGTTTCCAGTCTTTATAGTGGATGGGGCTTGTCCTCCATGCAAGGGTTCAGTATTACCAACAATAGCAATAAGAAACTTGTGAGTGGTTATTAGGAGTTAGCCAATATGCTGGGTGTTTATACATATTTAAGTTGTTACACTACTTCCTGTGAAATAATTTCCATTTTACAGATTAATGGAAGTCTTTGATAAGAAAGTAATTTATTCAAATTACCACATTGGAATATTTATAATTTGGACCTAAGCTTTTCTGACTCAAAAATCTCTGCTCTTTATGGTATGACCTGCCTTTTCTTTCTAATTTATTAAATGGGTTTTAACTGAGATTTTGTTTTTTACTAGTACAATCACTTTCTGGTAAAAAAAAAAATCCCTACATTGCAAATGAACTAGATGTCACAATGGGATAGATTTCTCCAATTAAGAAAATGGAATACAGAATATAACATCTAGTAATAGAGCTGATTTAGAATTTCTTAATAGAATTCCATTTAACTAAAAGATTTTGACTATTAATTAACTCAGTCATGGCCTGGGTTGATTACCTGTGGCTTAATTGCTTCAAGGTCCTCTGCTTTGGCAGTCTTTTCACAAGTACATTTGAAGTTGAGTTCTGTATCTGGTATCTGAACACCTACTAGATGTACCATGTAGGCCAAATAGTCTCAATAGTTCAAAGTATAATAAAAGAGATAACAAGGTAAATATGATTGCAATGAAATTCATGTGAACAAACATATTAAAGATTTTCTGTGGGTACCTGTGAAGAGACAGTGACTCACCTGATCTGTGGGAGAGCTTTACCAGTGGGAAAGTGTCTTTTGGCTCAGGAGTGATTGGGAGTTTGCTAGGTGAATTGCAGGAAGGCTCTGCAGATAGTGGATCCAGGTTCTGCAAAAGTGTTGACCTGTGAAAAGGTTCTGTGGAGGTAGAGGCAGGTAGCTTGTAAGCCAGAGCCAGATCATGTTGTTTGACATACTGAAGTCCTTGACTCTCAGTCGCTTATAAGTTTTCTGTCAGTGTGTGACCACCATTCTAAAGGATGAGGATCAATGAAACAGACTTACCTCCCCCATCTCATCATGACGGCTCTAATTTTAAAGTCTGATTATCCAGCTGCCTGGATTTTGATTAGCCTCTGCTTCAGGTCATGTTCAGTTCACACAGTGGAAAAACGTCAAACCTTTTCATTCACTCTAAACATCCTTTATATCCTTTATATAAGAGACCATCAATATGTGGTTTTCACATTATTGTATCTGAAAACCCTGGAGGGCTTGCTGAGAAGGCAGGCTCCTGTATGGAAGGATTTTGATATTCAGTACTGTTGGTATGCTTCATTGCCATAATGAGAATAATGCCCAGAAATAATTCTGCAAGATTCTGTTACCATGCAAATGTGCGTACCCTTGCCCTATAAGATAAAATTCAAAAGAGATAGCTACATTGATTAACTAGATATCTCATATTACTCAAAAATTTTATTCACTTTTAGATAAAAGAAGCTACAAGTTAATATATTTATAGCAGTTATATGATTAACTTCCAAATCTATAAGGTTAAATACAGTGTGTTAGGATTAATTCAGATTGTCTATAACTCATATGTAAATTAGAGCAAAAATTACAAAAATGGCAACCCATTCAATTGGACTTTGACCACAGAAATGTTTGCTTGAGTAGTCTAAGTGTCTTAATTCTCACATTTAACCTCTGAAATGTTTCATGGAAAACATTGTATAAACACAATGCAGTATAGAACTGAAACTTGTTAGGGATGTTTCCTGTGAGGAAGAATCTAGGATCTTCTGTTTTCCATAGACCCTACCCAGCCTGTTCTACCCTGGGCCTTTGCCTGGTCTGCAGAAATTGTCCTTACTCCCTTCCACGAGGCAGGGGTGCATCTGTCTACTCCATACCTTCCAGTTTCCTTTCCTGCACATTTCTCACTTCTCTTGCTGAAGCATTGCCA
The DNA here is from genome assembly GCF_964237555.1 of Oryctolagus cuniculus. NCBI lineage: Eukaryota > Metazoa > Chordata > Mammalia > Lagomorpha > Leporidae > Oryctolagus > Oryctolagus cuniculus. The sequence goes on along the minus strand of NC_091432.1, from coordinate 208,347,853 downwards.
GTTATTGGGAGGTGGTTAGACAGAGAGATCCATCCCTCTGTGTCTTTGCACATGCTCCTACTTTGGTCTAAAATGTCCATGTCAACTTCATATTGCTAGTCTTTTAAGACCAAAGCAAGTAGCACATCAAGTGAGCAACCTTCTCTGACTTCTACCAGACCATTTTAGAAATTTCTTCTCTGTACTCTCCAAGAACTTTTTGAAAATTCTCTTGCACATTTTTTATCATGCTGTACTGCTGTACTATACTTATCTATTTAATTGAACATGAGCACTAGACCATGAGTTTTCATTACTTGACATTTCAAAGAAATTTTTACTTAGGCTTAATATAGAAAAAGTTATTTTGAACCCACAGTTAACAAAATATCTGCGATCTAACAAAATAGAGATCCAATTTCTTCATCATGTAAATAATAGAAATTATGCCATTATTTAAGAAAAATACATAACTATTTTGACTTTACCCAGAAATTTTAGTCAGAGTTCACTAAGTTCACAGAGTTCACTGTCTTCTTTTTTCATAATTATGATTATACTTGTGAAATAAAAAGGAATCTATCATAGGAAACCTAAGAATCTACTTCATTAAAATGTCTCCTATCCAAAGTACTACAACTGCATCTTGACTGGATGTAATTTGTAATAATTTCTTAGAATAAAATGCTGTTCTATATTTAACCATAGACTTATCCAACATTGAAGTTACATTTAATGGTTACATTTGTGATTTTTTTTTATATTTAACTCTGGATTCTGTTATCTCTTTTTAGTAAAGTTGCCTATTGCCCCCCTCACATTAATGTCAATCTCAGTTATCTGCTGTCATTTTCAACATTCTGTTTTCCCCAAATATCATCTGAAGTTTTTTCCCCTTGTTTTTTTGAATATACATATTAGTTTTTCCTTCTCTTTTTCTGGCCAAATGCCATGCAGAATTTAATTAATTCCTTCTACAATATTTGCATGCTATGATTTTCTTTAATTTATTCTGTCTACATTCCTGCCTCATTTAATTCAAGGGAACATGTGGGGAATGGATATGGTTTGCATAAAGGATGCTAGTCAAATAAATTATGCTGCTTCCAACTGCCAGAATGGGTAAGCAAAACCTTGCAAAGCCATTTCTATAAAGTCTATCTGCAAACAATGAGAACACTTCTGATTAATGTAGGTTAAAGCTACACTGAAAATCATTAGTGCACTTCAATTGCACTTACACACTTCAAGTTTTCAAAAGTAGTGCTGGGTTTAAATGTTTGACATTATTCTTTTAGCATCCATTCCAAAAAGAATTGATGAATCTGGCCCTGTTTGACTTAGAGGTCTTTGTCCAGATGGAATTGTGCAAGTGAATTTTTTAGAGCATTACAAGCTTGAAAGTCCAGTGATCCTACTATGATATTTCACAGATCAAGTTCCTTTCCCTTGCGAATTATAGCTTTACCCACTATGCCACAGCACCAGACCCTTAACATCCCTTTATGGGAGACAACATCCCTTTATAGGAGACAAGTACTAGACTTTATTTGAAAAAGGAATATAATCAAGTAAAGCCAATCACACAAAGATGGCCATTGTCTAAAAGGGACACCATTGAACAAAATAATACAACAAAAACAAATGCTTCCATTGATGAAGATGTGGCTCTGCCTTATTACAGGGAAAACTTTAAAAAGTGGATTTATCAATGGAGGAATAAATAGGCCATTTGGATTTTGAACATCAGCTATTTAAAGGAGTTCTCTAGAATGCTAATGGCCCATTTTCTGAAGACCTTGTGCATTATTGTAATTATCTGGGGAAGCAGCACCCAGACTCTTAGGATGCTGAGTCCTGAGGTGCTCCTTTTGTTGGGAGTCCACCCTAAATTTCTCAGGTTATATTTTTAAGAAACTCAGGAAGGGAAGCACAAGTCACTAAGAGTACTAGTTTTGGGTGGCTCTGTGGTGCAGTGGGTTAAGTCTCTGCTTCTGGTGCCAGAAGCTCATATGGGTACTGGGTTCTAGTCCCAGCTATTCCTCTTCAAATCCAGATCTCTGCTATGGCTTCGGAAAGCAGTATAAGATGGCCCAAACGCCTGAGCCCTTGCACTCACGTAAGAGACCCAGAAGAAGCTCCTGGCTCTTGGCTTCAGATTGGCGCAACTCCAGCTGTTGCAGCCATTTGGGGAGTGAACCAACAGAAGGAAGACCTTTCTCTCTGCTTCTCCCTCTCACTGTCTGTAACTCTACCTCTCAAATAAATGAATAAATCTTAAAAAAAGAGTACTAGTTTGTGTCTTTTACCAAATGATAAACTACACAAGGCCTCAGATTCCTTATTTATAATAGAAATTATGTTTATCATGAATTTCCTTGGAAATTTCACTCATTCCACATTAACTGTGTATATTTATTTCTCAAAAATAATAATTTGTCAGTTGTCACTAAAAACACAAGTATAGTTTCCTGATCTGTACAACTTTTTGAATTTTTATACCAAAATGATAAATCTATTCAACATATGAGTTAATACTAGAATTTAAGTGGAGGGTGCCAGGGTACTAGAATTTGTTCCAAACTTTAGCATTATTTGTCTACATGGACCTGAATTGTAGAACAAAATGCCCAATAATCAAGATTTTGAGATGTGTTTATTTGCAGTTTTGTTTCAAAATGACTTCAACAGAAAACAGAAAAGAGTAGCATGACTATCAAGGTGATTTCTAAAGGAAAATTCTTTTCTGGTGCATACTAATAGCATAATATTTGGCTTTTCTATAATATTGGACAGAGAATCTTTTTTTAAAAAGATTTTATTTATTTATTTGAGAAGTAGAGTTTCAGACAGTGAGAGGGAGAGACATAAAGTTCTTCCATCCGTTGGTGCACTCTTCAAATAGCCGCAATGGCCGGAGCTGCGCCAATCAGAAGCCAGGAGCCAGGAACCGGCGCCCATATGGGATACCAGTGCCCAGGTGGAGGATTAACCAAGTGAGCAACGGCGCCAGCCCCAAGGTCAGAGAATCTTAAGGTCTGTTATCTTGTTGCTTAGCTGTGACTCACTGAAGAGAATCCGTATGGTCAGAGTGTCTAAAGCCTTCTGGACCAGGCTATGAGGAGATTAAGTGTTCGGTGTGGTAGAACTTACAAGATGCCTTCTCAAGGAACCATGATTTATCTATTGCACATTTTGTTGTTTTACATTTTCAGAGCAATTCCTATTGCTGTCCTTCAGTAGTTCATTTACAAGCAAATAGGTTATATGATGTTGGGTAGCTGTTTGAGTAGAAAGTATATCCACTGTTCTTTACTGGGGGAATAGATTATTTTTAAAAATTTTACATTTATTAAGGATATAAGAAATTTCTGAGCTAGATTACAAGAATGCTTTTTAAATATAAAAATGAACAAATAGATACACTAAATTTTAAAGGAAGAATACCTTTACCTTGATCATATATATTGTCAAAATATTACATGATATCTCATAATATATGCATTTTTAACATATCATTTAAAATAAAAAAAAACATTTAAATATACCATTAAAAAGAAAAACACCAAGTACAATTGATTACATTTTCTCCATCAAGTGAGAAGATAGTAAATGTCTACAATAAAGGGCTGATGTTGGCTTTCCAAATTAATGTTGCAATGCTTCATAGAGGCATTTGGGAGCTCAAATAGAAAAGATCAAGATTCAATCCTTGAGGCTGGTGCTGTGGTGTAGGGGGTAAATCCACCATCTGTGGTGACAGCATACATATGGACACTGGTTCAAGACCTGGCTGCTCTTCCAATCCAACTCTCTGCTGTGGCCTGGGAAAGCAGTAAAGGATGGCCCAAGTCCTTGTATCCATGAACCCAGAAGAAGCTCCTGCCTCCTGGTTTCAGATTGGCCCAGCTATGGCAGTTTGTAGTCATTTGGGGCAAGAGTCAGTGGATGGAAGATCTCTCTTTATCTCTCTGCCTCTATCTCTGCCTCTCTGTAACTCTGCCTTTCAAATAAATAAATAAATCTTTAAAAAATAAGATTCAATCCTTTTGTCCAACATTGTGAACTTAAACAGGTAACTTAAGTTCCCTGAGTACTCATTTTCTAGTTATAAAATGAGGATAATAGAGCACCTATTTCATTTGGACAGATTAAGATAGTTTGCAAATATAATATACCTGTAACAATGTTGTACCATGAACATTGTTAATGGTGTTATTTATTTCTAAAAATTTTTATCAATATCAAGAGAACATATTTCATAGGTACAATTCTACGTATAATTCCCTCCTCCTTTTTCTCCCTTTCTGAATTCCCTCCTTTATTCCTTTCTTTTTTCTTTGATTTTTGCTAAAGTATAATTTGAATCCACTCTATAATCACAGGCTTAATGTACAACCAGCCATAACTTTCACCAAATAGTAAAGACCTCAGTTCCACAGGAATATAAACAAAGGCTAAAAACAAAAATAACAAGATTGTCTGTTTTATTCCTGTACATTTTTTTGTATTCTATATTAACTACTACATATCAGAGAAGACATGATATTTGTCTTTTGCAGACTGGCTTACTAAAATAAGCATAATAATTTCAAGTTGCATCCATTTCATTGCAAAAGACAGGATTTCATTCCTTTTTTAATGGGCTGAGTAGTGTTGCATAATGTATATATACCACATTTTCTTTATCCATTCATCAGTTGATGGACATCTGGGTTGCTTCCATATCTTAGCTATTGTAGATTGGGCTACAATAAGCACAATGATGCAAATAACTGTTGCATATGCTGATTTTATTTCATTTTGGGTGAATTGCCAGATATAGGATGGCTGGGTCATATTATAGATCAATTTCAGATTTTGAAGAATCTCCATACTTTCTTCTATAATGGTTGTACTAGTTTACATTCCTACCAGTAGTGTGTTAACCAATAATCTGTTAGGATACCTTTTTCCACAATCATCAAGAGCATTTATTATTTTTTGATTTTTGAATAATAGCCATTTTGCCTTTCTCTGTTGTCTAGTGATAATGGACATTTTTTCTTGTGTCTGAATTCATTTTTTATCCATGAAAAAATACCTTTTCACATCCTTTGTACATTTCTTGTTTGTTTCATTGTTGTTAAGTTTCTTGAACTCTTTATAGATCTTAGATATTAACCCTTTATCATTTGCATAGTTTGAAAATATTTTCTCCCATTCTGTCAGTTGCTGCTTCACTTTGTTGAGTGTTTACAGTTCAGAAGCTTCTTAGCTTGATGTAATCCCATTTGTCTATTTTTTGCTTCTATTGCCTGCACTTCTGGTGTCTTTTCTAAGAAGTATTTGCCTATGCTAATGTCTTGCAGAGCTTCCCCAATGATTTCTCCTACTAATTTGATAGTATCAGATCAAACATTCAGATCCTTGCTCCACTGTAAGTTGATTTTTGTGTAAAATGTAAGGTTTGGGTCTTATTTCATACTTCTGCATGCACAGATCCAATTTTCCCAACACTGTTTGTTGAAGAGATTGTCCTTGCTTCAGGGATTGATTTTAGCCCCTTCATCAAAGATAAGTTGGTTGTAGATGCATGGATTGATTTCTGGAGATTCTGTTCTGTTCCATTGGTCTACATGTCTTCTTTTTTTTGTAGTACCAGGCTGTTTTGATGATAACTGCCTTATAGTATGTCCTGAAATCTGGTATTGTGATGCCTCTAGCTTTGGTTTTGTTGTATAAGATTGCTTTAGCTATTTGAAGTCTCTTATATTTCCATATGAATTTTAGCATTTTTTTTATAGATTTGAGAAGAATGTCTTTGGTATTTTGATTAAGATAACATTAAATCTGTAAATCGCTTTTGGTAGTATGGACATTTTGATGATACTAATTCTTCCAATAAATTCTTCCTTTTTTGTGTCATCTATTTATTTCCTTAATGTTTTGTAATTTTCATTGTAGAAATCTTTCACCTCTTTGGTAAAATTTATTCCAAGGTATTTAATTTTTTTGTAGCAATTGTGAATGGGTCTGAGCTCACAAAATCTTTCTAACCCATGGAATTGTTTGTGTATGCAAAAGATACTGATTTTTGTGTATTTATTTTATATCCTGCTGCTTTACCAAGCTCTCCTATGAACTCCTAAATAGTCTCTTGGTGGAGTCTTTTGGTTCCCCTATATAAAGGATCTGCAAACAGGGATAATTTTGACTTTCTCTTTTCCATTTGTATCCTTTTGTTGCCTTATGGCTCTGGCTAAAACTTCCAGGACTGTATTGACTAGAAATTGTGAAAGTGGGCATCTTTCTTTGGTTCTGGATCTTAATATAAATGCTTCTAACTTTTCCTCATTCAATAAGATGCTACTGTGGATTTGTTATATATTGCGTTGGTGTTGTTGAGGTATATTCCTTCTCTATGCAATTTGCTTAAGGTTTTTATCATGGAAAATGTTGTATTTTATTAAATGCTTTCTCTGCATCTATTGAGATCATATGGTTTTTAGTATTCAATTTGTTTATGTGATGTATCACATTTATTGATTTTCCTATATTGAACCATCCCTGCATGCCAGGGATAAGTCTCGCTTGGCCTAGGTGAATAATCTTTTTGATGTGTTGTTGGGTTTGATTAGCTCGTATTTTGCTGATGATTTTTGCATCTATGTTCATCAGGGATATTGGTCTATTCTTTTATTTCTTTATTGTATCTTTTTTTTTTTTTTTTTTTGGTTTTAGATTAAGGTGATGCTCACCTCATAGAGGGAGCTTGGGAAGATTCCTTCCCTTTCAACTGTTTTGAACAGTTTGCTAATAATTGGAATTGTTCTTTAAAAGTTTGGTAGAATTCAGCAGTGAATCCATCTGACCATAGACTTTGCTTTGTTAGGTTCCATCTTGAAATCTGGTTATTAGTCTATTTAAGTTTTCTACATCTTCATGACTTGATTTTTGTAGATTGTATGTGTCCAGAAGTCTATTCATTTCTTCTAAATTTTCTAATTTGTTGGCATATAGCTCTTTTGAGTAATTCCTAATGATTCTTTTTTATTTCTGTGGTAACATCTCATGTTTCGTCTCTGAATTTATTAATTTGGGTCTTCTCCCCCCCCCCACCAATACACACTTTTTTTGTTTTGGTTAGTTGGGACAGTGGTGTATCAATTTTGTTTGTTTCTTTCAAAAAGAAACTCTTCATTGGTATTTTGTAGCATTCTTTGATTTCAGTCTTGTATATTTCTTCTCTATTTCTAATTATTTTTCTCCTGTTCATTTTGAGTTTGGTTTGCTGTTTTTCTAGGTCCTTGAGATGCTTTGCTGGATCATTTTTTTGATGCCTTTCCAATTTCTTGGTGAAGGCACTACTTTCTCTAAACTTTCCTCTTAACAATGCTTTTCTGATTCCATGTTTTGATGTATTATCATATTCATTTATTTCTTGGAATTTTTGATTTCTGTGTTTCTTTTATGAGCCACTGTTAATTAAGGAGTATTTTGTTCAGTCTCCATATGTTCGCATATTTTCTAGAGTTTCTTGTTAGATTGTAACTTCATTCCACTGTGATCAGAAATCATACATAGTATTATTTAAATCTTTTTGAATTTGTTGAGAATTGCTTTCCGGCATTGTGTATGATGTATTCTAGAGAAAGTACAAGCAATAACAAAAACAGTGTGTATTCTGCAACTGTGGATGAAATGTTCTATAGATATCACCTAGTTCCATTTTATCAATAGTGTATATTAGCTCTCTTGATTCTTTGTTGACCTTTTTGTCTAGTTGATCTGTCCATTGATGAATGTAGGATATTGACGTCTCCCAGTATTATTGTATTGGCATCTATGTCTTCCTGTAGATCCATTAATATTTATTTTACATAGTGGGGTTCCTGGCTTTGAATGCATATATATTTATGATAGTCACATCTTCCTTTTGAATTGATCCCTTAATCATTACATAATGCCCTTATTTGTCTCTTTTAATAATTTTTGTGTTAAAGTATATTTTGTCTGATATTAGTATTGCTCCTCCTGCTCATTTTTGCTTTATGTTAGCATGGAATATATTTTTCTACCTCTTCAATTTCAGTCTTTGTGTATTTTTGTTGGTGAGGTATGCTTTTTGTAGACAATAAATAGATGGGTCTTGTTTTTCTATTTTTTTTTTAATCCATTCAGCCAGTCTCCATCTTTTAATAAGAGGATATAAGCCATTTTCACTCAAGGTTATTATTCATAAGTAATGACTTTGCCCTGCCATTTTTCCATAAATGTCCATATTGTTTTGGATTTCCTTTGTGCTTTTTTTTTTTTGACAGGCAGAGTGGACAGTGAGAGAGAGAGACAGAGAGAAAGGTCTTCCTTTTGCCATTGGTTCATCCTCCAGTGGCCGCCGTGGCCGGCGCACCGTGCTGATCCGATGGCAGGAGCCAGGTACTTATCCTGGTCTCCCATGGGGTGCAGGGCCCAAGGACTTGGGCCATCCTCCACTGCACTCCCTGGCCACAGCAGAGAGCTGGCCTGGAAGAGGGGCAACCGGGACAGAATCCGGCGCCCCGACCAGGACTAGAACCCGGTGTGCTGGCGCCGTAAGGCGGAGTATTAGCCTAGAGAGCCGCGGCACCAGCCTCCTTTGTGGCTTTTACAAGGGTATTTTCTGCCTTCACAGTCTTTCTTGGTGTTGATTATTTTTTCTATTTCTGTGAACAACACATCCTTAAGTATCATTTGTAAGACTGAATGAAAATTCTTTAAATTTCTGATTGTTTTGGAAAGTCTTTATTTTATCCTTATTTATAAATGAGTGCTTTAATGGATCTTCTTGGTTGACATTTTTTTTTTCTTTTAAGCCTTGGATTATGTCTCTCCACTCTCTCCCAGCCTGTAGAGTTTCTGATGGGAAATCAGCTGTCAGTCTAATTGGAGATCCTTTGAAATTAATCTGGCATTTTTCTTATGCACTTTTTAGAATCTTTATGTTTTATTGTTGAAAGTTTTCCTATAATGTGTCATGGTGAAAATTTTTTCTAATCATGTCTATTGTATGTTCTTTGTGCTTCCTGTACTTGGATATCCCTGTTTTACTCAAAATTAGGGAAGTTTTCTGCTGTTATTTTATTGAGTAGGTCTTTTAATCCATTCTCTCTTTCCACATCTTCAGGAACTCCTAAGACACATATGTTTGGCTGTTTGATCCCATAAATCTTGGGTACTTTTTTTCCAATTTTTTCTTTTTCTTTTGTTTGAGATATTTTCAATTGCCTTCTAGCTCAGATATTCTTTCTTCTTCCTCATGAAGTTTGTTGTTTCCATTGTATTTTTATTTGACATATTAAACTCTTCATTCCTAGTGTTTCAATTTGATTTCTCTTCAGTATTGCTATCTACCAGCAAAATTTTTCATCCATGTTGTGTATGGATTTTTTAACTCATTTATTTGCTTCCTCTTATGATCATTGTTTTGAATTCCTTTTCAGGCATTTTGAAAATCACTTCACCTTCACATACTAATATTGAAGTGTTGTTGTGTTCCTTTTTGGGGAGTCATATATTCTTCCTTGCTCATGTTTTTTGTATTTCTACATTAATTTTTAGGCATTTGTGGAAACATTTGTGGGTTTTCTCTTCTGATGGTTTTTGTCTTTGGAATATGCCTCTGTGGCTTTGTGGGGTTTCTATTCCTTCATTGGATATTCAGAGATGTATGCTGGTAGGGCCATTGATATTTGGCTTGTGCTTGAAAGTGTGGCAAGGGTCTAGGATTATACCCAAGTTGAGTGGCATAAATCTCTATCTTTAGCAAGGGTGGGGGCATAATCACCATATTTGGTGTGATCCCAGCATTAGCCCCTCTCTGCTAAGGTGAGCAACCATCCAGGGTAAACCCATAGTGCCTAGATACCCTAACCACACAGGTCCCTAACTATCTGTGCACTCCTCAGTTTGAGGTTAGAATCCTGAGCCTCTGAAGCCAGACACAGTGATTGTCCGAAGACGCAACCTCATCCTATCACATGTCCTATAGCACAGCCACAGAATTCCCACAGTCACAGGGTACAGGTCACCCATAGTCACAAGCAGCAGAGGATCCACTCTTAGCCCCACAAGCCTCCTCAGTATGCTGAAAGAGCTGTGGCATCCCCAGAGCCAGCAGCCTAAAGAGGTTGGTCTGTGCTACACTTAGGCAAGTTGAGTCTGGTCACCTTAATAGAGGGGAGGTGGGAAGCCAAGTGGGCACCCTGCCCCCACCAATCTTCCAGGCCTGATTCACAGTCAGTGAGGACCATGGATTTATCCCTCCAATAATATCCCCTATTCACACATGCCGCAGCACACTCTACCCACCTTGTTAAGATGGCATTTCCTCCCTACTGGTTGCCTTGCTCTAAGAAGATGGCTAACAGTGTTTTAAAACTTTTATTGTCAGGGTAATTTTTTGAAAGTAAGCCTCCTGATTCTAGGATTTGAGTGATTCGTTGTTGCTTAGAATTTTTACATCCCCAGTTCAGATCTCAGTGGCCAGGACACTATATCTGGAATCAAGGGCCATACCTCAAGAAATCAATACAGGTCTTTTCCCATTTATAACACAGTGTAATCAGAAAACAGACTCTCTTTCTTTCTTTCTTTCTTTCTTTCTTTCTTTCTTTCTTTCTTTCTTTCTTTTTTGACAGGCAGAGTGGACAGTGAGAGAGAGAGACAGAGAGAAAGGTCTTCCTTTTGCCGTTGGTTCACCCTCCAATGGCCGCCACGGCTGGTGCGCTGCAGCTGGCGCACCGCGCTGATCCGAAGCCAGGAGCCAGGTGCTTCTCCTGGTCTCCCATGGGGTGCAGGGTCCAAGCACTTGGGCCATCCTCCACTGCACTCCCTGGCCACAGCAGAGAGCTGGCCTGGAAGAGGGGCAACTGGGACAGAATCCGGCGCCCTGACCGGGACTAGAACCCAGTGTGCCGGCGCCACAAGGTGGAGGATTAGCCTGTTGAGCCACTGCGCCAGCCTTAGATTCTCTTCTTAATCCTGTGCAAATCAAGTTACATATTTCTCCTTTTCTTATAAATCAGCACATGGATTTCAAGCCGAAGTCTTTATTAATGAAAATACTTGTATGATATGGACTATTGACATTTTTTAAATAAAAAATACATTATTTGTTTGAAGGGCAAAGAGGGGGATAAATAGAGATATTTCTTATCTGGCAGTTTACTCCCCAAATAACTACATTAGGGAGGGATGGGCTAGACCAAAGCTAGGAACCCAGAACTCAATCTGGGTCTCCCATGTGAGTAGCAGGGACCCAACTACTTGAGCCACCACCTTCTGCCTGCCAGAATGTGCATTCGTAAGAAGCTGAAAACAGGAGTGAAGCCAGGATTTGAACCCAAGCACTCCAGTATGGGATGTACATATCTTAACTATGCAGAATAGCTAGCCCTAAACTATTTGCTTCAGTAGATCTTCTGTATTACTTTAAAGAGTTAGTACTGACAATTGCCTCTTTCTATATTATCAAATGGACAGGGCACAAATTCAGAGCAAAAGACAAATTTCATTTGAGTATGCCTTTAAAAATAAGAATAATTAACTGTTCATTCATTACCATTTTTTGTTCTGTGAAAAAGGAAGGGCATTAATACTTTGGGTAAATCATGAGAGCTACTTTTTTGTATAATAGATTTATAAGTATTCTGAAGTGGTAGAATAAGGTCATAGTAAAAAATCAGAATTGTTCACTGCCACAAAAGCTAAAATACAAAAGTTTACTGGAGTTTCTTTTAATAATCTTTTAGGTCTACAAAGATAGTCAAAGTAGAATATTATTGATTTTTATTTCTGAAAGTATATTCCCTTAGGGCTTTATATAACTGCATCAAACCAATTATCACTGTGTATATTTTATAAATTAATGAAGTTCTTGCTTGGTGGGAATTATGTCATACAAGAGGTTGTATGTTATAGAGAAAGCTCCAAAATTTATAGATTCTCTTCCATTTGATAAATGGGGGCAGAGAGAGAAGGGCAATTTTTGAAAGCTTCTTGAGGAATGCCTCAAGTAGTTAACTCTGCAAGTGAGCAGCAGAATTCTAGAGGATTATCTGAGAGATGGTTTGATCCATAGCTGCTATCATCAGAGAGACAATTCTGTCTAATATAAGACAAGGAAGTTTCCACATTTGATCTTAGCCAAAAGGCTGAGAAGCGATATGACAAGAAAGATTCTAAGACCCAGTATCTGCTTTGATATTGAAATGCATGGAGGGAGGTGCTAAGGGGAATATCTCCCCACCATTCCAGAGCAACAAAACAAAATATTATTAACTTTGGAGTATATAATAGGATAGTCCTGGAGGATAGAATAAAATATCTTAGTCAAACAGAATAATATTTTATGTCTGGGACCTTTTTAACAAGTAATTAAGCATGCAACTTCAAATATTTCTGTATTTATTTTAATAATATCAAATAAATATGATAATTAAATATAACTAACAATAGTTATATGAGAGGAGTGCAAAAGAATCAGATTACAAAACTCCTGTTTAGTAAGATAAGAAACCTGAATTTTCTCCTATAAACAAAAACTACTGAAGGATTTGGAGGACCTGTGAAAAGTTCATATTTGCATATTGAAGGCCCCTTATGCTGTTTTGATCACATTATTGAGGATGATTAAAGGTAGAATAATGCAACTGAAGTCTGGGAAAATATTATGGTAATCTTGGCAAATCACAGCAGGAGAGATGAGAGTGGATATGAAAAATATTAAAAAGATGATAAATGAGACAGGAATCAATATGAGTTTTACTGTGAGTGAATACACGCAAAATCAACATTTGATTGGCAGAAACTCTTAACTAACAAATGTTTGAAATAAAAATCCATTCTCCATAGTACACAAGATTTTGAGAAAAACCAAGTGCACTTAACTCTTGGAGCCCGGAAACTTCCCTGTTCTGTGGAGTGTGGTGGTGGCAGGAACTGTTGAGTGGATATCCTTGGATTCTGACGGGCACCAAAATTACCTGGTAAGTGTTTTTAAAATACTGATATTGATTTGGATCAATAGAAAGAAAAATGAATGTATTTTCTCTTAATTATCTAAAAATAATTTGATATTAAAAGGTTAACCAAGGGTTAACAGTATCTGATGGCCATTGAACAGTGTTAATTGCACAATTCATCTGAAGCCCCATTTTATTCCATAAATTGGGCAGAGGCTTATGTAAAGTCAGAACAGACCTGTCCAGGGATGTTGTAAGAGGTAGGAAGGGTAGTTGCCTGGGACTCTTTGTGGACTTGATTATGCTCAGATTTGCCTTTCAAAATATGGAAATACCCTCCGCCTGCGGCGCCGGCACACCCCGTTCTAGTCCTGGTCAGGCACCAGATTCTGCCCCGGTTGCTCCTCTTCCAGTCCAGCTCTCTGCTGTGGCCCGGGAGTGCAGTGGAAGATGGCCCAAGTGCTTGGGCCCTCACCCGCTTGGGAGACCAGGAAAAGCACTTGGCTCCTGGCTTCGGATCAGCGTGGTCTGCTGGCGACAGCGCGCTGGCCACAGTGGCCAATTAGGGGGTGAACCAATGGAAAAGGAAGACCTTTCTCTCTGTCTCTCTCTCTCTCACTGTCCACTCTGCCTGTCGAAAACAAAACAAAACAAAAAACAAAAATTATGGGAATACCTGCTTTTACTATGTCTTAAAAAAAACCAGGCAAAAAACCCTTCATAAAATAGAAAGGTAGATATTTAAATGAATTTAAAATCCTTGTTTTTTCTGATCTAATTAGAATATGAAAAAGAAAGAAGCAGGAATAAGAGGAAAAAGAGGGGGAAGATGGAAATGAACATGAAAAATAATTTTAGAAAACTTAAAAACTTGAGCTGGTGTCATAGCACAGCAGATTCAGTGTGTTAAGCTGTGGCCTGAACACTGATATACCACATCAGAGTGCAAATTGGAGTTCCAGCTGCTTCACTACCAACACAGTTCCCTGCTAATGTGCCTGAGAAAGCAGTGGAAGATGCCTCAAGTGCTTGGGCTCTTGCATGCATGTGGGAGACCAGGATGGAGTTCTTTGCTCCCAGTTTCAGCTTAGCCCAGTCTTAATTGTTGCAGTCCTTTGAGGAGTGAGCCAATAGATGGAAGATTCCTCTCTCTCCATTTTGCTATTGCTCTTACTTTCAAATTAATAAAATAAACCTTTATTTTATTTATTTGAAATTCCATAAAAATTACCTGAATATATCCATCCAAAGATAAGCCTCATTAGCAGTTTTCTGAATGACATTTAAATATGTTTTTAAAGAAAGTTTATACAGTTTTTATCTTTTTGCTTTATTTTTTAACTTTTATTTAATGAATATAAATTTCTAAAGCACAGCTTATAGATGGATTACAATGGCTTCCCCCCACCATAACTTCCCTCCCACCCGCAACCCTCCCCTTTCTTCTCCCTCCCCCCTTCCATTCACATCAAGATTCATTTCCAATTCTCTTTCTATACAGAAGATCAGTTTAGCATATATTAAGTAAAGATTTCAACAGTTTCCACCCACATAGAAACACAAAGTGAAAAATACTGTTTGAGTACTAGTTATAGCATTAAATCTCAATGTACAGCACATTAAGGACAGAGATCCTACATGAGGAGTAAGTGCACAGTGATTCCTGTTGTTGACTTAACAAATTGACACTCTTGTTTATGGCATCAGTAATCACTCTAGGCTCTTGTCATGAGTTGCCAAGGCTATGGAAGCCTTTTGAGTCCACCAACTCTGATAATTTTTAGACAAGGCCATGGTCAAAGTGGAAGTTCTCTCCTCCCTTCAGAGAAAGGTACCTCGTTCTTTGATGACCTGTTCTTTTCACTGGGATCTCACTCGCAGAGATCATTCATTTAGGTGTTTTTGTTTTTGTTTTTGTTTTTGTTTTTGTTTTTGTTTTTTTACCAGAGTGTTTTGGCTTTCCATGCCTGAAATACTCTCATGGGCATTTCAGCCGGATCCGAATGCCTTAAGGGCTGATTCTGAGGCCAGAGTGCTGTTTAGGACATCTGCCATTCTATGGGTCTGCTGTGTATCCCACTTCCCTTGTTGGATCGTTGTCTCCCTTTTTAATTCTATCAACCAGTATTTGCAGACACTAGTCTTGTTTATGTGCTCCCTTTGGTTCTTAGTCCTATCATTATGATCAATTGTGAACCGAAATTGATCACCGGGACTAGTGAGATGGCATTGGTACATGCCACCTTGATGGGATTGAATTGGAATCCCCTGGTATGTTTCTAACTCTACCGTTTGAGGTAAGTCAGCTTGAGCATGATCTGAATTGCACAACTCTTCCCTCTCTTATTCCCACTCTTATATTTAACAGTGATCACTTTTCAGTTAAGTTTCAACACTTGAGAATAACTGTGTATTGATTACAGTATTCAACCAAAAGTATTAAGTAGAACAAACAAAAAAAATACAAAGAGGGATAACGTATGAAGTTGTTCATCAACAGTCAGGACAAGAGCTGATCAAGTCACTGTTTCTCATAGTGTCCATTTCACTTCAGGAGGTTTCCTTTTTTGTGCTCAGTTAGTTGTCTCCGATCAGGGAGAACATACAATATTTATCCCTTTGGGACTGGCTTAATTCACTCAGCATGATGTTTTCCAAATTCCTCCATCTTGTTGCAAATGACCGGGTTTCATTGTTTTTGACTGCTGCATAGTAATCTATAGAGTACATGTCCCATAATTTCTTTATCCAGTCTACTGTTGATGGGCATTTGGGTTGGTTCCAGGTCTTGGCTATTGTGAATTGAGCTGCAATAAACATTAATGTGCAGACAGCTTGTTTGTTTCCCAATTTCATTTTTTTTTTTTTTTTGACAGGCAGAGTGGACAGTGAGAGAGAGAGACAGAGAGAAAGGTCTTCCTTTTGCCGTTGGTTCACCCTCCAATGGCCGCCGCGGTCGGCGCGCTGCGGCCGGCGCACCGCGCCGATCCGATGGCAGGAGCCAGGAGCCAGGTGCTTTTCCTGGTCTCCCATGGGGTGCAGGGCCCAAGCACCTGGGCCATCCTCCACTGCACTCCCTGGCCACAGCAGAGGGCTGGCCTGGAAGAGGGGCAACCGGGACAGAATCCGGCGCCCCGACCGGGACTAGAACCCGGTGTGCCGGCGCCGCTAGGCGGAGGATTAGCCTAGTGAGCCACGGCGCCGGCTGCCAATTTCATTTCCTTGGGGTAAATTCCAAGGAGTGGGATGGCTGGGTTGTATGGTAGGGTTATATTCAGGTTTCTGAGGAATCTCCAGACTGACTTCCATAGTGGCTTAACCAGTTTGCATTCCCACCAACAGTGGGTTAGTGTCCCTTTTCCCCACATCCTCTCCAGCATTTGTTGTTGGTAGATTTCTGAATGTGAGCCATTCTAACCGGGGTGAGGTGAAACCTCATTGTGCTTTTGATTTGCATTTCCCTGATTGCTAGTGACCTTGAACATTTTTTCATGTGTCTGTTGGCCCTTTGGATTTTCTCTTTTGAAAAATGTCTATTGAGGTCCTTGGCCCATCTCTTAAGGGGGTTGTTTGTTTTGATGTTGTGGAGTTTCTTGATTTCTTTGTAGATTCTGGTTATCAACCCTTTATCTGCTGCATAGTTTGCAAATACTTTTTTCCATTCTGTTGGTTGCCTCTTCACTTTCCTGACTGTTTCTTTTGCAGTACAGAAACTTCTCAATTTGATGCAATCCCAAATGTTAATTTTGGTTTTGACTGCCTGTGCTTCTGGGGTATTTTCCAAGAAGTCATTGCCAGTGCCTATATCTTGCAGGGTTTTTCCAATGCTCTCTAGTAATTTGATGGTTTCGGGTCATAGATTTATGTCTTTAATCCATGTTGAGTGAATTTTTGTGTAAGGTGAAAGGTAGGGGTCTTGCTTCATGATTCTGCACGTGGAAATCCAGTTTTCCCAGCACCATTTATTTAATAGACTGTCCTTACTCCACGGATTGGTTTTGTATCCTTGATCAAATATAAGTTGGCTGTAGATGTTTGGGTTGATTTCTGGTGTTTCAATTCTGTTCCACTGGTCTATCCATCTGTTTCTGTACCAGTACCATGCTGTTTTGATTACAACTGCCCTGTAGTATGTCCTGAAATCTGGTATTGTGATACCTCCGGCTTTGTTTTTGTTGTACAAGATTGCTTTAGCTATTCGAGGTCTCTTGTGCCTCCAAATGAATTTCAGCATCATTTTTTCCAGAACTGAGAAAAAGGTCTTCGGTATCTTGATTGGTATCGCATTGAATCTGTAAATTGCTTTTGGGAGAATGGACATTTTGATGATATTGATTCTTCCAATCCATGAGCATGGAAGATTTATCCACTTTTTGGTATTCTCTTCTTTCTTTCTTTAAGGTTTTGTAATTTTCATCGTAGAGTTTTTTAACATCCTTGTTTAAGTTTATTCCAAGGTATTTGATTGTTTTTGTAGCTATTGTGAATGGGATTGATCTTAGAAGTTCTTCCTCAGCCATGGCATGGTCTGTGTATACAAAGGCTGTTGATTTTTGTGCATTGATTTTATATCCTGCTACTTTGCCAAACTCTTCTATGAGTTCCAAAAGTCTCTTAGTAGAGTTCTTTGGATCCCCTAAGTAAAGAATCATATCATATGCAAAGAGGGATAGTTTGACTTCTTCCTTCCCAATTCATATCCCTTTAATTTCTTTTTCTTGCCTAATAGCTCTGGCTATAACTTCCAGAACTATATTGACTAGCAGTGATGAGAGTGGGCATCCCTGTCTGGTACCAGATCTCAGTGGAAATGCTTCCAAATTTTCCCCATTCAATAGGATGTTGCCTGTGGGTTTTTCATAAATTGCTTTGATTGTATTGAGGAATGTTCCTTCCATACCCAGTTTGCTTAGAGTTTTCATCATGAAAGGTTGTTGCATTTTATCAAATGCTTTCTCTGTGTCTATTGAGATAATCATATGTTTTTTCTTCTGCAGTCTGATAATGTGGTGTATCACATTGATTGATTTGTGAATGTTGAACCATCCCTGCATACCAGGGATAAATCCCACTTGGTCTGGGTGGATGATCTTTCTGATGTGTTGTTGCATTCTATTGGTGAGAATTTTATTGAGGATTTTTGCATCTAGGTTCATCAGGGATATTGGTCTGTAATTCTCTTTCAATGCTGCATCTTTTTCCGGCTTAGGAATTAAGGTGATGCTGGCTTCATAGAAAGAATTTGGGAGGATTCCCTCTTTTTCGATTGTTCTGAATAGTTTGAGAAGAATTGGAGTTAGTTCTTCTTTAAATGTCTGGTAGAATTCAGCAGTGAATCCGTCTGGTCCTGGGCTTTTCTTTGTTGGGAGGGCCTTTATTACTGTATCAATTTCTGTCTCAGTTATTGGTCTATTTAGGTTTTCTATGTCTTCCTGGTTCAATTTAGGTAGGTTGCATGTGTCCAGGAATCTATCCATTTCTGATAGGTTTCCCTGTTTGCTGGCTTACAAGTCCTTGTAGTAGTTTCTGATGATTCTTTTTATTTCTGTGGTGTCTGTTGTTACGTTTCCTGTTTCATCTCTGATTTTATTGATTTTGGTCTTTTCTCTTCTTTTTTTTTTGTTGGGCCAATGGGGTGTCAATTTTGTTTATGTTTTCAAAAAACCAGCGCCTTGTTTGGCTGATTTTTTGTAATTTTTTTGGATTCAATCCTGTTGATTTCTTCTCTGATTTTAATTATTTCTCTTCTCCTACTAGATTTGGGTCTGCTTTGCTGCAGATTTTCTAGATCCTTGAGATGCATTGAAAGCTCATCTATTTGGTGTCTTTCCAATTTCTTGATGTAGGCACCAATTGATATAAACTTTCCTCTTAACACTGCTTTTGCTGTGTCCCATAAGTTTTGGTATGTTGTGCTGTTATCCTCATTTACTTCCAGAAAATTTTTGATTTCTCTTTTAATTTCTTCTATGACCAATTGTTCATTCAGGAGCATGTTGTTCAATCTCCATGTGTTTCCATATGCTCTAGGGATTCCTGAGTTGCTAATTTCCAGCTTCATTCCACTGTGGTCTGAGAAGCTGCATGGCATGATTCTTATTCTTTTGAATTTGCTGAGACTTGCTTTATGGCCTAGTATGTGGTCAATCCTAGAGAAGGTTCCATGTACTGCTGAGAAGAATGTAAATGCTTTCTGTGTAGGATGAAAAGTTCTGTAGATATCTGTTAGATCCAATTGGGGTATAGTGTCGTTTAAATCTACTGTCTCCTTATTGATCTTCTGTCCTGTTGATCTGTCTATTTCTGAGAGTGGAGTATTGAAGTCCCCCAGTACTATTGTACTGGGGTCTAAGTCTCCCTTTCAGTCCCTTAACAAGTCTTTTAAATAAACTGGTGCCCTGTAATTAGGTGCATATACATTGATAATCGTTATATCTTCCTATTGAATTGATCCCTTAATCATTATATAGTGCCCCTCTTTGTCTCTCCTAACAGTTTTTGTGGTAAAGTTTATGTTGTCCGATATTAAGATGGCTACGCCCGCTCTTTTTTCATTTCTGTTGGCAGGGTATATCTTTTTCCAGCCTTTCACTTTCAGTCTGTATGGATCTTTGTTGGAAAGATGTGTTTCTTGTAAGCAGCAAATAGATGGGTTTTGTTCCTTAAGCCAGTCAGCCAATTGGTGTCTTTTAACTGGACAGTTCAGGCCATTAACATTCAATGTGACTATTGATAAGTAGTAGCTTTGCCCTGCCATTTGCCAAAGATATTTTCTGATATATGTTTTGAACTTCCTGTGATCTTTTGGTGTGAGATTTCCTTCATTTACCTTCTTTCATATTGATGACCATGTTTCTGTGTTTCTGTGTGTAACACATCTTTAAGCATCTTTTGCAGGGCTGGACGAGTGGCGACAAATTCTTTCAATTTCTGTTTGTTGTGAAAGTTCTTTATTTCACCTTCATTCACAAATGAGAGCTTAGCAGGATATAATATTCTGGGCTGGCAGTTTTTCTCTCTTAGTACCTGGGCTATATCTCGCCATTCCCTCCTAGCCTGTAGGGTTTCTGATGAGAAGTCAGCTGTGAGTCTGATTGGAGATCCTCTGAGAGTAATCTGACGTTTCTCTCTTGCACATTTTATGATCTTTTCTTTCTGTTTCACTGTGGTGAGTTTAATTACAACGTGTTGTGGTGAGGATCTCTTTTGGTCATGTTTACTAGGGGTTCTATGTGCTTCCTGTACTAGGATGTCTCTGTCCTTCTCCAAACCTGGGAAATTTTCTGCTAATATCTCACTAAAAAGGCTTTCTAATCCTTTCTCCTTCTCCATGCCTTCAGGAACTCCTAGAACCCGAATGTTGTTTTTTTTTTTAATAGTATCCTGAAGATTCCCGACAATATTTTTTATATTTCTAATTTCCTCTTCTTTTCTTTGGTTTGATTGTATATTTTCCTGTGCTCTGTCTTCTAAGTCTGATATTCTCTCTTCTGCTTCACCCATTCTGTTTTTAAGCCTTTCTAATGTGTTTGTCATTTGATCTATTGAATTCTTCACTTCATTATGATTTCTCGTCACTAGCACAGTTTCATTTTCTACTAGTTGTTTCATTTCATTTTGATTCTTCCTTAATATTTCATTTTCACGAGAGAGATTTTCTATCTTGTCCATTAAGGATTTCTGTAGTTCAAGAATTTGTTTTTGAGAACTTCTTAATGTTCTTATCAATTTTTTGAGATCTGCTTCTTGCATTTCTTCTATCTCATCATCTTCATAATCTTGAATTGGGGTGTCTGTTTCATTTGGGGGCGTCATAATGTCTTCCTTGTTCTTGTTACCTCGGTTTTTGTGTTTGTTGTTTGGCATATTGGAGATATTCTTTGGTTTCTTCAGGGTGGTGTTTTTTCTCCTTATACTGTGTCTCTAGATTAAGTGGAGTGTCTGCTTTTGATGGATCCTTAGAGGCATGAGATGGGTGTGGCCAGGGAGCTCTGGTTCTACAGTGTTAAGGGTGTGCCAAAGGTGATTCACCCTGATTGTTCTTTTGCTCGCTCTTGCTCTCTCTCTCTCTCTCTTTTTTTTTTTTTTTTGACTCAGTTTGGAAGTAATTCCACACAGCTGAGTGGAATTGAGAGTAGTTGATGTATGAAATCTGGCCCCTGTGGGTATTCGTTTGCTTACCAGAGTCAGGTTTTTCTGCTTGGCTAATGAGGGGCACCTGCTTTACATATGCAAAATGGCGTACTGCTTTACTTACGTAAAATGGCACCTACCCTTTGTCTTGCTCAGCTTTGTAAGGTGAGTGGAGAGAGAGGCTAAATGTCCATGCCGGTTCCCCTTATTTATTCTATTTTTTTCTCCCCTCCAGCCAGCCTGGTGTACTTTTCCCAATGGGGTTTCAGGCCTCGTTCTCTGCAGGCTCTTTCTGCCTTTCCCCGCCAATGTCTCAGGTTACCGAGAGGTTTTTTTCTCACCTCCCCTTCCAGCACTGGCTCTCAGACTCTGCAGCTCTGGTGGCTCCTACGGCTCCTGCGGCTTGACTTCCGCGTGGTGGGCGACCTTGCTCTCCCCGTACGTCCTCTGAGTCACCGCCACTAGATCCTGAAGAGTTTCTTCTGCAATTTTCCCCTGATCCTTTTCCTGAGGCTACCGTAACTCCACTTTTATTAAACTATCTTTTCCCGGACTATTGGTGCATGCCCTCATTATTCTGCCATCTTGGCTCCACCCCTATCTTTTTGCTTTAATGTTTTATCATTTTACTGAAAATAATAACAAGGGTAGTAAGAAAAGTATATGTAACAATATTAATCATAGCACAGTTCATACTTGTCTGTTCTGTCTAGCTTTTTCCATTCAGCCTTTCAGTGTTATTTTTATTATATAAAAAGTACAGCCAACACAATAACAATAATGTAATAATTCTGCTATGATATGTGGCATTTTGATGTATTTTCTCTATTTCTACATATATATATATAAAATAAACAAATGTTAGTAGCATAGTGTGTGTAGAATTATTAGTCTTCTTTTTCTTCCTTATAACTTTTTCCTTAGTTCTTTAAATATTTAGATATTTTATCATAAGACATTTTTTGAAATACTGTTTCATAATTTAGTAATAAATAAAAGTATACACACGCATGGAATTCTCTTGTACACATTTCTCGTCGCATGGTGTTATGAGTAATAGCTTTAATTTTACTAGCTTATGCTCTGCATTTTAGTGTAGAATCTCATCTTTCCTTTCTTCCATTATCACTTATCCATCCTCCTGGGCATGAATCAGGTGTCCTTATCACCAAATCTGGACTCCTGCATCTATCATCTTTTTCTTGCCTCTCATTGCCTTGAGAGCAATGGCCCTGCTTTTGCCCACTGAGCCATGTGAGGTTGCCTGTCTTACCCTCTTGTATTCACAGTTCAGCTGCCTCCCCCAGGCACTACATTAATGTTGAATACTTCATTGCCTGTCAACATGTTCTTCTGGCCGTGAGCTCACATCCACCATGTGACAGCAGAATGTGATGCCTCTATTGAAGAGACACTGTCTTCAGAATCATTGTCTCATACCTTCTGTGCTGCAGGTCACTCTTTGGAGCATCTATTGTGCCAAGACATGCATGCACACACACACACACGTGTGCACACACATTCATTTAATATTTTGGTGAAGAGAAATGCTCAAAATCCACAAAGAAATAAAAAAGACATCAAAAAACAGTCAGGGCTTTGAGTCAACTGAGAACTGAGAAATGTTATTGAAAAGAACAAGGTATGTACTGAAAAGGAAGGATTTCTAAGATATATTAAATGAAAAGAAAGCAATTTAAAGAACACATTGTACAAGTGCAGTGTGACTCTGAGTAAATAAAAAAGAATCTATGTGAGAGATTTCTTCTAGAAGAGGATGAAGGTAAATACTAATAGTTATTCCTTTTGGGAAGGTAGACTTGTTGAAACCAGCTTTCACTTTTTATTTGATGTCCTCTATGTCCTGTAATGCACTTGGACTTATTTATTTTTAAATGAAAATGGGAGACATGTGGCTTATGAGTTTGTAGCCCCAATTTTTATTTATAAAGTATATAAACAAAATGTGTAATTTTGAAATCTTTATTCAAACTTTCTGAATACATTTCACCACTATCCTAAAAGTCATCATACCCATGGAGAGTTACAACTTTGAAAAAAAGTTTTGGATTTGTTCTCTGATAAAATATGAAATCCCTCAATACAGTTTATAGCTCATTTTAGTCTTGCTTGAGCAAGCACCCTACCATTATAATGGCTGTAAACATTTTGGAAGAGATGTTAAAGGCAAGGAAAGCACACAACTGAATAGTAGCAAATATTCATTTAGCACTCAATGTGTGCCAGGAATTTTCACTTATACTATCTAATTTAAGTTTATAACTCCAAGAGCTAACTAAATTTACATATTCTTCTTTTGGAGATGAGGAAATAGAATCCAAATCATTCAAGCATTAAAGTTATTTCTAAACTAAAATACATATCAAGTGGCAGCATCTCCACTCTGATGTTTTATTCTAACTTCACTGTTCTTTCCACTTGTACTAGAAGAATCTGTAAGTGCAGCAATAGCATATGAGTTAAAAAAGTAAAGAAAAAATACTTGGATGCACCCAAATTTGGAAACTAGAATACAGATTATAGAAATAGCTGTTAAAAAGAACATTGAATTTAGAGAAGCTAATAGACTTGAAAGTCAGATATAATCTTGAAACTGTGAAGTTTTCTAGCATGCTACTCTAGGAACGGATTGAAATAATAACAAAGAAATGTCACAGTGTTTTAGGAACCTATTAAGATATTTAGAAAGTTTCTTGTCCTAATGACTCTCTAATTATTAAAAATAGTCCTCCGTTTTCCTTGAGCTCCTTTGCTCATAACTGCAGTATACTAAAGCTCTTGTGCAAATTTATTGCTTCACTTCTGTGAGAGAACTACACAGAATAGTACCCTATGAATAGACAGGAGGTATGAATGGTGTGTGTGTGTGTGTGTGTGTGTGTGTGTGTGTGTTTGTGTGTGTTAGAAGCAGCCCACACTTATAAATGGGGGCAAAAACATTTTAGTATCAAAATTGAAGTAAGGGGGGGGGGTGTGATGATGTGGTGCAGCAAGTTAAAGACCCAGCTGGAGTGCTGGCATCCCGTATGGGCGCCAGTTTGATCCCGTTCTCTCCTATGTGCTGGGAAAGCAGTAGGAGATGGCCCAACTCCTTGGGCCCCTGCACCTGTGTGGGAGACCTCGAAGAAGTTCCTGGATCCTGGCTTCGGATCAGCTCAGCTCTGGTGTTGCAGTCATTTGGGGAGTGAACCAACAGAATGGAAGACCTCTCTCTCTGGCTCTACTTCTCTCTGTGTAACTCTGTCTTTCAAATAAATTAAATAATTCTTTTCAAAAAATTTAAGTAAGAAGATATGGAAAGATAATTTGTTCTTATGGACACAAAGGAATAAAATAAGATAGGAACATATGTATATTTCAAAAAGGAAGGAAAAACACATATTATCTACCATTTATTTCTACACTTTGAATTTAACTAACTAGATTTTGGATTTGTCCCTATCTTTTGGCAAATAGTTGTATAAAGACTCTCTATTCTTATAAGCCAATCAGAGCCCTTAAGTAACTTCAAAGCAAAAAGGATAAGTAAAGCTTTTGCCTTTGTAACACCAAGACTGCTGTATCTTAAGGCAGACATGCTGTTTCTGCCTCTTTTGATTCTCTCCGGGAACTTTTATTGATAATAAAACTACCTAATGGGTTCTTCTATCATAATTCTCTATGCTCAAGCTAAATGAGTTTAAGGGTAGCTTATCACCACCTACTATCTGGGAGTCTGTAAGATATGTTCTTTGCATCTTAAGGGGCATATCACTTACAATTGGTTTTGTTCCAGTTTTGCCTTTGGTAATTAACAAACTTATATATCTCGGCCGGCGCCGTGCCTCAGTAGGCTAATCCTCCGCCTTGTGGCGCCGGCACACCAGGT